>NW_027168616.1:115000-212500 GCF_036898095.1 Palaemon carinicauda
CAAAATGTCCTAGAAGTTTACTCCAGAGGAAGATCGTGAGTAGTAGAGGTGCGTGATTGGTCATTGCAAAATGTCCTAGAAGTTTACTCCAGAGGAAGATCGTGAGCAGTAGAGGTTAGTGATTAGTCATTGCAAAATGTCCTAGAAGTTTACTCCAGAGGAAGATCGTGAGCAGTAGAGGTGCGTGATTAGTCAATGCAAAATTCCCTGGACGTTTACTTCAGAGGAAGCTCGGGAACAGTAGAGGTGCATGATTAGACATTGCAAAATGTCCTAGAAGTTTACTCCAGAGGAAGATCGTGAGCAGTAGAGGTGCGTGATTAGTCAATACAAAATGCCCTGGACGTTTACTTCAGAGGAAGCTCGCGAACAGTAGAGGTGCGTGATTAGTCATTGCAAAATGTCCTAGAAGTTTACTCCAGAGGAAGATCGTGAGTAGTAGAGGTGCGTGATTAGTCATTGCAAAATGTCCTAGAAGTTTACTCCAGAGGAAGATCGTGAGCAGTAGAGGTGCGTGATTAGTCAATGCAAAATGCCCTGGACGTTTACTTCAGAGGAAGCTCACGAACAGTAGAGGTGCGTGATTAGACATTGCAAAATGTCCTAGAAGTTTACTCCAGAGGAAGATCGTGAGCAGTAGAGGTGCGTGATTAGTCAATACAAAATGCCCTGGACGTTTACTTCAGAGGAAGCTCGCGAACAGTAGAGGTGCGTGATTAGTCATTGCAAAATGTCCTAGAAGTTTACTCCAGAGGAAGATCGTGAGCAGTAGAGGTGCGTGATTAGTCATTGCAAAATGTCCTAGAAGTTTACTCCAGAAGAAGATCGTGAGCAGTAGAGGTGCGTGATTAGTCAATGCAAAATGCCCTGGACGTTTATTTCAGAGGAAGCTCGCGAACAGTAGAGGTGCGTGATTAGTCATTGCAAAATGTCCTAGAAGTTTACTCCAGAGGAAGATCGTGAGCAGTAGAGGTGCGTGATTAGTCAATGCAAAATGCCCTGGACGTTTACTTCAGAGGAAGCTCGCGAACAGTAGAGGTATGTAATTGGTCATTGCAAAATGTCCTAGAAGTTTACTCCAGAGGAAGATCGTGAGCAATAGAGGTGCGTGATTAGTCAATGCAAAATGCCCTGGACGTTTACTTCAGAGGAAGCTCGCGAACAGTAGAGGTATGTAATTGTTCATTGCAAAATGTCCAAGACGTTTACTTCAGAAGAAGCTTGTGAACGGTAGAGGTACGTAATTGGTTATTGCAAAATGTCCGAGAAGTTTACTCCAGAGGAAGTTCATGAGTAGTAGAGGTACATGATTAGTCACTGCAAAATGTCCTTGACATTTACTTCAGAGGAAGCTCGCGAACAGTAGAGGTGCGTGATTGGTCATTGCAAAATGTCTTAGAAGTTTACTTCAGGGGAAGCTCGCGAGCAGTAGAGGTACGGGATTAGTTTCTGCAAAATGGTCTAGACGTTTACTTCAGAGGAAGCTCGCGAGCAGTAAAGGTTTGTGATTAGTCACTGCAGAATATCCTAGATGTTTATGTCAGAGAAAGCTTGCGAACAGTAGAGGTACGTAATTCGTCACTGCAAAATGTTCTAGACGTTTACTTTATCATAAGTTCGAGGTGTTGGGGTTAGCATAAAACCAAAGTCATCATCAAGACTGACTTTATTAAGTAGAAAATAACCCAAAAAACCAAATGGCCATTGGCGAACCTCGGGTCGGCAGAATATAAAACTAAGAAAAGCATAAGACGTTATAAAAGTATAGATGACGCAAGGATACAAAAGTACTTGAATCTATGGAAGAAGATGCAACCATTTATAATGCAAAACAATAAGCAAACAAAATAAGGAATAAAACTGTTATATTCAATGGTAAAATAATAATGATAAATCAAAATTTGACATTTCCTTTCCCCTTAGATTAAGATATCCTCTGTAATTAAAGATTCAGTCTATCAGGTGGTTTAACCACTCTACCCAATCAATGTAGTAGTACTGGTTCAGGCAATGACACGTTACTAGGAATTGACATATATGCAATAGCAGGCTCAACAGAATTTCAGAGTCACTAAAGCTGTTACTATTTTCACTGCTTAAACCAGTATCAGAACTTCTAATAATTGGAGTAGGAGACAAAATAGATTCAGAGAATTGACTATTTCCTGGGTTACGAATAGGAACAATACCGTCATAAGAATTAGTGGTGAATATAGGCATTAATTGATCAGCATGGCGTTTTTATACCATGTTACCATAATTCTTCTAGTGCACTTTATAATTTCCAACACCAAGCACTTCAATGATTTTACCTGGCAGCCAAGTGTTCACAGCACCAAAACATTTTACAAATACTGCATCATCAACAACATATTTAGACTTTTCAAGTTTACATCATTTCTCAATTCTTTCTCTTTCTTATTCTGGGGTTCAATCATCTCAATTAAACCACGAAAATTGCGATTGGACATCATATCAGATGGGGATTTCCTAGTGGAAGAATACACCGTCCTTCTAGAATTGTAAAAAAATCTACACAAACATGTAGTGATATTCCCCTTCTGTGAATTTAAGAAGACCCCCTTTAAAAGTCTTAACTGTTCTCTATGCAAGCCCATTTGATGATGGATTGTAGAGAGCAGACGTAGCATGCTTAATGTCATTCTTCCGCAAGTAAGTCTCCATCTCATCAGAAACAAAATATTTAGCATTATCAGAATCAAGTACACTGGGTAATTCAAAATTGCAAAAACAAAGTCTTCATTTCTCAATAGTTATATATGAAGTAGTTGATTTAGTTGCATGAATATCCAAAAATCTAGTGTAAGAATCAATGATTATCAAAAAATGGTTTCCATCTATAGGATCAGCATAGTCTATCTGTACTCTATCCCATGGTTTACCAATCAGTCTCTGGCCAAGGCAATACAGAAGATTTATGGGTTTGATAGTTTTTATAAGTATACATTACATGGCTTTGTCATTTCACGAATGTCTTGGTCTATTTTTGTCCACCATACCCAATCGTGTGCTTCAGCTTTCATTGCACTAATGCCATTATGACCAACATATGATTGATGCAACACGATTATCCGCATATCAGATGGAATAATCATACGGTTTCTATACAAAAATGCATCATCATAAAGGCTTTAATTATCTTTCACTCTGGAAAAATCAGAAATTAAAGGTGTGTGTGCGTGTGTGAGATTGCCGTAGGCAGCCCGTGAAAATTAAAGGATCATTAATCCAGCCATATTTCACACAACTGATTACTTTCTTAAGCACAGGATCCCATTTAGACAAAGATTTAATTGATTAAAAAGATAAATTTTTATCATCCAAAGCTTGAATCATATGTACATATTTATTAGGGGTAGTTGAATCCAAATCCGAATCAGAAAGGGGTAACCGACTCAAAGCATCTGCAACAACATTGTCCTTGCCAGCTTTAATACATAAATCGTAATCAAATAGAGAAAACAGTAAGGCCCAACGTTGTACCCTAGAATTAGCATTCATATGTACCAACTTGGTTCTGCCAAATAAACCAAGTAAAGGTTAGTGGTCAGTTCTGATTACGAATTTGCGACCCAACAAAAAATATTTAAACTTGGATACAGCCTAAACCAAAGCTGGTTGTCCAATTGCGAGTATTTCAACTCAACAGCTGACAATTTCTTACTTGCAAAATAAAATGGTTTTTCAATACCATTAAATTTCTGCATTAAAACACATCCCACACCCACTGGAGACACATCCACTTCTACTACTACTGGACTATCCCCGTCAAAATTAGCAAGAAAATTGGACCTGGATAACTCAGCTTTGACCGTACTGAATGCATTAGCCTCACCATCAGATCATTTAAATTTTGCCTTTTTATTCAAAAGATCACATAGAGGAGAAAGTACACTAGGAAAAATAGGAACAAATCTCGAATAATAAGTAACCATTCCCGAAAATGATTTCACTTCAGAAACAGACTTTGGAGAAGGGGCTTCCAGAATAGCAGCCATTTTCTTTGGAGATGGCCTAATTCCATCCCCTGAAATGACATAGCCTAAGATTCTAAATTACTGGCATTTAGACCAGTTTCACTTTTAGTAATGGCAACATTACGCTTCTTGAGCGCTCTTAAAACTCTGTTTAGTCTCTCATCATGTTCTTTTTGTGTCTCTCCCCAAGAGAAATGTCCTCTAGAAAAGCAATAACACCAACCAATTTGCATTAAGATTTGAGAAATGAACCTCTGAAAGATAGAGGGTGATGAAGAAACACCAAAGAGAAGTCTCTTATACTTGGGAGTGTTTATCAAAAGCAACTTTTGACTATCAGCATCTACAGGTAACTGTAGGTATGCCTCCTTAAGGTCAGTTCTTGAAAAGATTGTACTCTTACCCACTATAGCAAATATTTCTTGAAGTCTAGGAAAAGCATATTTCTCACAAGCAATATTGTTATTAAGATATTTGAAATCACCGCAAATTTGCATAGACTGTTTATCACTTTTCAAAACAGTCACAATAGGAGCTGCCCAATCACTAAATTTAACAGGTTCTATCACACCATCCTCTAAAAGCTTATCTAATGCATTTTTAACAAGGTTTACATATTTACTAGCAACAGGGCTAGATTTATGGAATTCAGGAAGTGCACCACTTTTCAAGTGGATTTTAGCTACTACACTAGTAACAGGCAAGTTAGGATCAGTGTTGAACTGGTCTAACTGGAATTTAGCATCCAAAACAGAACTAAGCTCTACCTCATCTTCAATTCCTGTTAAAGAAATATAGTAATGCCTCAACACGAAATTAATTGGTTCCGTAATAGCTTTCGTAAAATGATTTTTTCGTCTTGTGAGTCGCCTTTTACATGTGAATAGCCTAATTCATTCCAGACCCTACAAAAAACCCCACATTAAACGGTGATAAAAAGGATACACACCTCTAAACAGTACTAAATGTATGGCAAGTACTGTATTTGGATCATTCAATAATAAATTAACCATTGGTAACCTGTAAAAGAAGTGTATAATTAGAGCAAACAGTAAATATTCAGTAACAAAAATGTGGCGCCTTGCCTTTGGAGTGAGGTGATGTCCGAGAGCAAAGTGCTGGGCGGTAGAGGAGGATGACAAACGGCGGAAAACGTTAACAAGTGGAAGAAAACGTGAACGCTTTTTTACAAAACAGATGTATAAATGACAGAAAATATTAACACTCAATTTTAGGAAACACATTTACAAATGGCAGGAAATATTAACACTTGACTTTACGATAAACTTGAAATAAAATATCTTTTTTTTTTCTTTTTCTAATTTTGTGTGTTTTTTTTTTACTTTACGTTTTGTATTTTCTAAATTTTATTACATTAGGTATTTCCTTCATCACTTCCACTTTTCTTTCGTTTTTTAGCTGACGCTTGGTCTGCTTCTTTTTAAAATAATCGTCCAAACAGTCAAGCCCTTAGAAGGTGTTGCTGCTTTGATAGCTTCCTTCTGCTTCAGGATTGTTCCTATCGTAGACGGATTTCCGCCATATTCCTTTACAATCATGCTCAACCGCACCCCAACCTCGTATTTCTTGATTATTTCCATCTTCATCTCCATGCAAAGAATCCTCCTCTTCTTTCCCTTAACATCAGGGACTTTCTTGGGACACATGGCTAATGATGTAACGTAATATCACACAATACAATACAATTGTTACGAAAGGGAAATCGCAAACACTAATTCAATGGGTACGATTCTGCTGCCGAAACGAAAAGGCATGGGAATGCCAGTGCGTAGATGCATGATGGGATACAGTTCAGTAGATGCTGACAAATAGGAGAGGAGGATCTTATGGTGGTAGCTGGCATCTGAGTAGGGAGATAACCAATGGGAGTGCGGGAGGATGGTAGCGAGTTTACGGGCTGGTGGCGCGCAAATTTTAAAATCAGTCTTGGACACGGTCGGCCTCTCGCACCGTACCTCCTTTCGTTGTCCGAAACATTTTTCGTGATGCGAGTCGTAAAATTCTTTGCATCTGGTTTTGCAGAGTGAAAATTTTGTAACCAGATTCTTTCGTATCGAGAGGTTTAAATGTACCCAATTTTGGCATTAAATATTTACCACACAAATTAACATTTGGGTCTTCAACCACGTAAAAACCCTGACGGATGTTGTAATCTTTAAATTTTACATTAACAACACCTTGCCAATTACATGAATAGAATGATTACCATATGCTTTCAGCCCTTTACTACTAGGCTGAACAGACAACCCTAAAATTTTAACATATTCACAATTCAGAGTTGAAACCACAGCACCACTATCTACTTGATATGGAATATCAGTATCATTCAACTTCAAGGTAATCTTTGTTCTGATTGGTTCAGCATTATCACAATCACAAATTAAGCATGTGATCTGATTCTGAATCATCAGACTCCTCCTTTAAATTAAGCAATTGATCACAATTATCATTATCATCAAAATCTGACAAATCACATTCAGCTAAAGCATTTACTTTCTTTTTCTTAGATTTGTAAAACAGACTTTTGCCATCACTGTTCTTTTCCACACCTGGCTTAGGTGGAGCCTTTTGGCCCTGATTTGACTCTATAAAGCAAGGACAAACACGATTCAGGTACCCTTTTCTATTACAGAAAGAACAAGATAAATGGGAAAATCTGCCATTCTCACTACGATGAGGATAACAACAATGTCTACAGCTAAAATTAACTTTACTTGTGGTTGCTCTATGATTTAAATTCAAAGCATTAACACTATCAGTTAAATCAACTTTCGAAGAACAGAAAGCTTTTTCAAGATTCAAAACTCTTTCAAGGGTTTCCGCCGAAGTCATAGTTTGTAAATTCAAATTTTCAGCAGCCAAATTTGGAAAATAAACTTCATTATCAATGGCCATGAACAACTGATCTCTGACTTGACCATCAAAGGCAGTACCAAAATCACAATCTGAAGGTAAGGATTTCAGATCAGCATAAAAATCATGCAAGGACTCACCAAGGACTCACCACGATTTTTCTTCCTTTGCTGAGACTTAAAGATCTGTAATAGAATGATTTTACAATAAAATGGGATTTCAAAAGAGAAACAATATCATCAAATTTTAAAGACGCATCATGAGGTAATTTAGGTGCACAGAAAGAAGCTAAAACACTGAAAGTCTCTGTAGCTAAAGATATAAGTAGACTATTTTTCTTCTTAACCTCCCCAGGGATGCCATAGTGACCAAAATGTGCTTGCAGCATAGACAAACCAACGTCTAGCTTGATCTTTTTAGGATCAAAAGGATCAATCTTACTCTGGGATCCCGAAGCCATTGTAGAACACTAGTGTACCACCCGTGTGTCACACAATCGTACATAGTAACGACATTTCTCTTTTTTGTAGCCTATATTTCATCTTTTGTATATTCGCTCTCCCCTCGCACTGACAGCAACTTATATTAACCTGTCTGCCTACTTCATTGTTAACTGTTAACTGAACCGGTTGCCGGTTTGACAAGAAATAGCATGTTTGTATTTTGTGACCTTCTTACCGGGACCTCGTGTGTATATATATATACTCGATGTGTCTGTAATAAAGTTACTCAGTTGCATTCATCTCGCCTTTGACTCACAACCTAATCTTGGCCCGTCACACTAGAAATCGTTGAATCCACGTAACAAATCACGGGCAAAAACGAAGCTAGGCAGTTTAGGCAAACAGGTTAGGTAGCATAGCAGGTTTACTAGCCGGCCTAAAAACATGGGAAAAATACAGCTTACCAAATCCAATGGCACAATTCTTTCACAAAACAATGATATCACTCCTGTGAAACAGGTTGATATGCAGATAGGCTAGAGGCCTAGTCAAAATGCAAGGGCGTTAGCCTAGGAACTTTGGTCCAGACTCCTGTACAAGGCATACACGTTTGGTGAAAACCAGCGTCTTGAAATCTGCTCAGAAAATCAACATCTTGCATCCAGACTTCATTCGCTGCTATTTTTTTTATAAGTTCGAGGTGTTGAGGTTAGTGTAAAACCAAAGTCCTCGTTAAGACTGACTTTATTAAGTGAAAAATAACTCACAAAAGCAAATGACCATTGACGAACCACGGGTCGGCAGAATACAAAACAAGGAAAAAACATACAAGTTATAAAAGTATAGATGACGCAAGGGTACACAAGTATTGGGAATCTATGGGAGAAGATTCAATCATTTATAATGCAAACCAATAAGCAAACAAAATAAGGAATAAAACTGTTATATTCAATAGTTAAATAATAATAATAAATCGATATATGACATCCTCCGAAAAGGATTTTTTTTGCTATGGACTGCACAAGAGATACCTCTGTACCTGTCTGCCAAGGAAATTGGGCCATCTTCTGCGATTAGTATCATAGAGTGGAACTTCTCCGGTTGGGGCATTTCTACTGTAGATTTTTTACTTCTTTGTCTTTCTTTGCAGATAGAAGAATCTCTCAGTTGTGACTTTAAAAGGCTACCTTAAAGGTTAAAGGTGTTTGGTTTCAGTTCTGGTTTCACCTTCAGTACGGTGTTTTAACTGTAGGGCACAGACTATTCCTCCTTGTGGAAGTTGTCTATGCTCCTGAGGATCTTCAATAAGTCGTGCTCACCTGGGGCGTCAGGTCTCTTAAGTTGAATGTAACCCTTGTTTTCAAGGCTATTATGCTTACTATGTAGGCTACGAGCCTTTGAGAAGGCCGTCAAACCAAAAGCTGGCTCTTGAGAGCTTCTTTTTGCTAGTCTTAAAATTGGCAAAGAGAATGGGTGAGTTACAGTCTCACTCATGTAGTATCCCATACTGAGAGTTTGCAGGAGGTCTCTCTTAAGTTTGTTGCCAAAACCCAGAGCCCGTTAATACATGGCCCTAGGTTCTAGAACTACCCCATCTCTATGTGAAGCTTTGAGTGGTAATCATGAGGAGATGCTTTTGTGTCCCATGAGCAGGGTTTAAACTCGAGCATGTGCCCATTACCTTGAATCCTGCTGCTTTTTACCTTAGAACCTTTTCCATTTTCCTTAAATTTTAAGCTAGTAAAAGCGAAATTACCCTAGAATTACCTTGAAACCACGAAAATTACCTCAAACTAAGGTAATTATCTTAAAAGTTCAAAAACTACCCATGAGTGCTAGGTTGCTAACTGAAGAGGACTCGATATCTCAGGCCTGATTGTCGGTATATCATCCTTAGCACTGGGACAACCGAGATATCAGACTACGGAACAGCAACTTTTCAGCACAAAATAATATGAAGCTTAACTTTGGGATCTATTACTAAACTGCCAAAACCAAAACGATATTTTTAAAAGTTTTCTCTTATTTGATAATTGATCAAATCTTTTAAGAAACAAGGAATTATAAGAGATAGAGCTTATATAAAACTAAGCTCTGACCAGAGCTCAAGGGATGAAAAAAACTGTTTTCATAACTTGAATTCATATTTTTAACGATGACTGGGAAGGACAGTTACCTTGGAAGTAATTGTTCAGCTGGCTGTGTAAATAAGTGAATGCTCATATTGTTTCTGTCATAGCTGGCCATGGAAATTTTGACATTAATTATGACACCCACCATTGCCCAGCTGTAGATATAGACTGTTTGAAATTCTATTAATAACCACTATCTAGGCACATATGTGTAAAATCAACAAAGGATTACAAATTGCTGTTTGGATGCAACTTTTAGCTCTAGACAATCATCAACGAACGCTGCAGAGAATCAGAAATATTAAGTTCTTCTCCAAGAAAGATAATTACGACATTCGTGAATTAAAAAAAATAAACTAGATATGGGAAAAGCAAGATATACAAGACAGCAGTAAATTGTCTGTAGTTTCAGTTAAGTGGAATCCAAATGTATCCTTGACCAGTTTCATAGATATTCTTCGGATGAAATAAAGGGATGACTTGACTCAACTGAAGAGTGCGTAGCCTACTCATTGGGGCACTGTAAAATCCGGACGTCGGATGCCGTCCGGGAGAATAGAAAACCCCTTGTATCACCGGGAAAGACGCGAAAATACACCTCTTTTTTGTGACTGGTAATGTTCACTGATACTTTCTGTTATTTTCTGAATAAATGTTCGAAAAAATATTGATTTATTTTCATTTTATAATCTCAATCGGACGTCAACATTACACTATGTACTAAGTGATATTCTCAATAACATGAAAATAAACCATTATTTTTCGAACATTTATTCAGAAAATAACAGAAAGTATCAGTGAACATTACCAGTCACAAAAAAGAGGTGTATTTTCGCGTCTTTCCCGGTGATACAAGCGTTTTTCTATTCTCCCGGACGCATCCGACGTCCGGATTTTACACTGTGCCACAGTGTAAAATCCGGACGTCGGATGCCGTCCGGGAGAATAGAAAATGGATTTTGAGCGAAGCGAAAAATCTATTTTTGGGTGAGATAGCCATGGCGTCCTGATGGAAGGTTCCTTTTTGGTAGCTTCCTTGGGTATATAACTACTAAGATATTCCCAGAGAATTTTAACCACAGGTTATCACAGAATTCTAACTTCTGGAGCGAGTATCCAAAAGGTTTCCCTTTAAGACATCGTATATCAACAGGGGACGCATGTATGAACGCGCCACATAGCTATCTACACTCCGAACAGAGGTAATGCTTCGGTGTGTAAGGGCTGAGAATAGCTGGGAGCCGTTCCATAGCTAATCTCATTCGTGGCTACTACTGATACTCGAGACGTAAACAAACGGGCGCCATTGCTCAAATGACGTCACATCCGTCTTTATCCTGAAGCCAGTTGCTTGCCCATCACCATGATACAGTAGAACAGGGTGGGATCTAAAACTGGACGAAGTAGCAGGGAGGGTCCATCAGGACGCCATGGCTATCTCACCCAAAAATAGATTTTTCGCTTCGCTCAAAATCCGTTTTTTGGGCTCAAGCCATGGCGTCCTGATGGAAGAATACCAGAGAATCAATGTATCGTGGTAGATTTTCCCCTAATAGTAAGTGCCAAGGCATTGACAAAACAGCATAGTAATCTTTGATAAAGAACCATAGGGAAGAAGCATCCTGCCACCCTTGGCAGTGAAGTTCCCATGGGCCATGCCGACGTCAAAGTGGTATTGAAGGGCTATTCATCCTGATGGAAGAACTTGAAGGACTTGGAGATGAAGCCGAATGTTTGGTATTTGTATAGGAACATTCTGAAAATTAGACCAGTGGTGGTTGGGCACTGTGTATTAAGAAGGATGATTCATCTCCAGGGTATTAAAAGTAAGTATTCGTGTTGGAACATTACATAATCAGAGTGAATATAAATTAAGAGTTAGTATCTTAATTTCTTCATAACCATAAGGAAAGGGGGATAATAAAACTATGACAGGCATGTACTTCATAGTAAGTAGGAGCTGATTGAGACGCACAGGTAATAAAATAGAAATTTTATTTCACAAATGCAGAAATTAAATAATTTACAGCAATAAGTAAAGTTCATTTACAGTAATTATAATGTACATAGTAATAAAGGCTTGCTCTTGAATCTGAAAAGGAATTTCAAGTTTATTAGTAGGCACTCGTTCTCGAGGAACGCAAGTCTTTGATAAAACACATCATGCTCAGGGCATGCGGCACTTGTGTGACATTATGACATTTCACCTGGGATAAGAACAGTTATAAAAGCACTAAGTGTTTTCGACATCACTATGTATCGCTCGAGGGTCAACATAGGCACCCGAAGAGTTAGAGTCCCAAGTAACTCACTGTTCTACGCAGAGTTAGGCGCAGGTTTCATAACACTACCTGCGGCTACCACAAAATGTTTGACTTCGTGCACTTGTTTCGCATAATGTTTAAAGAAAACTCGCGAGGACTTCCAACCCGTGAAGTTTTTAAGGCTTTCAAAGTCCATACTCTGAAAGAAATTCAGAGATGATGCAACTTTTCTAGGATCATGACCAGCGGGTGTACTGTTAGGATCCGCTCTGCGAATGAAGTAGGTGATTTTCGCTCTTAATTGTTTCAGTGACAGGTCGCTGCCCGATGTTTTTCCTTTGAAGAGTTGGCCTCCACCAAAGTTTGAAGTTCTGCGAAGATAGACCTTGAGGCTCTCTACTGGACATAGAGAGGCATCCTCCTTCAGGGGGCATATTCTCCAGGGGCCCCATCTTTTGGTGGGTAATTCATTTTTGGCGAGAAACGTCGGATCAGGGGAGAGGGTAACTTCTCCTGTATCGGTAAACAGGATGTGTCCGTCTTCCCTTGATAATGCCACTATTTCGCTGACTCGAGCTCCTGAAGCGAGAGCAAAGAGAAATATAACTTTCTGAGTCAGATCCTTGAGAGGGCATGAATCATTGTCCAAGTTGGAGGCGAAATGGAGCACCTTGTCTAGTGACCAGGAGATCGGTTTCGGTGGGGGTGCTGGGCGTAGGCGAGCACATGCTTTCGGTAGTTTGTTGAAGATGTCGCTGGACAGATCAATTTGGAAAGCATATAGAATTGGTCTGGTCAAGGCCGATTTGCAGGTTGAAATCGTATTGGCTGCTAATCCCTGTCCATGAAGGTGAATAAAAAAGGACATGCAGAAATCAATCGTGATTTCTTTAGGATTTTTTGTCTTGACGAAAGAGACCCATTTCCTCCAGGATGATTCATATTGCCGTCTTGTGGATTCGGTCTTGTATTCCTCTAGGAAGTCCAGACTTTTCTTCGAGATCCCAAACCTCTTCTTTGCGGCTAGGGAGAGATAATCATGAGATGAAGGTCCTTGATTTTCGATGATGAAGCGAAGACAGTCGACTTCTGTACTTGTTGAGAGAGAACTGGGCCCGGGAGAGGGATCAGCTTGGGCTGAAGCTCCAGGACCAGGGGGGTACCAGTTGCTCCGAGGCCACTTGGGAGCCACTAGGGCCGCTGTCCCTTTGAAGGTTCTCAGTTTGGAGAGGACTTTCAACAGAAGGTTGGTGGGGGGGGGAACAGGTAGATCTTGGACCATCTGTTCCAGTCCAGTGACATGGCATCCACTGCTTCTGCTTTGGGGTCCTCGTACGGGGCCACATACCGAGGAAGTTGATTGTTGTCGCTCGTTGCAAAGAGATCTATCTGAAGTTCTGGGACTTGGTGAGAGATGAAGGAGAACGATCTTGCGTCTAGAGACCATTCCGACTCTATCGGGTTTGTCCGAGATAGAGCATCCGCTGTCACGTTGCGGAATCCTTGTAGGTGAACTGCAGACAGGTGCCACTTCTTCTTCTCTGCCAGACGGAAGATTGGGAGAAGCACCTGATTTATCTGGGGCGATCTTGAGCCTTGGCGATTGAGACAACGAACTACCACCGAGTTGTCTAAGGTTAGACGGATGTGGATCGAGGGCAGCGGGGATAACTTCTTCAGGGTTAGAAGGACCGCGATGGCCTCCAAGATGTTTATATGGAACGTCTTGAACAGGGGAGACCAGGTGCCTTGAGCCTGTTTTTGGTGGGAGTGACCTCCCCAACCCTCCAGCGAAGCGTCTGTGTGGATGTTGAGTGATGGAGGAGGGTGTTGGAGAGGAATGGACCTTTTCAGGGCCTTTGCTTCTGACCCCGGCTTTAGGAGAAGTCGCAGTCTGTTTGGAAGCCGTCTCTTGAGGTCTCTTCGAGCGATGGATGCTGAACGTCTCCAGACTCCCGCGGCATCCTTTAGCTGTGCGCGAAGCACTGGGTTTGTCACTGAGGCGAACTGTAGAGAGCCTAGAACTCGTTCCTGCTGGCGTTTTGAAATGCGTTTGGATTTCAGCAGTCGCTTGACAGACCCTGCTATTTCCTTCCTTTTCTTCTGGGGAATGGAAAGGCGGTGTGACTGAAGGTTCCATTGGATTCCCAACCACTGGAACTTCTGAGCTGGAGAGAGGCGAGATTTTTTCTCGTTGATCTTGAATCCCAGGTGTTCTAGGTACTGGGTGACTTTTTTACAAGATTTTACACAATCTTCGGGCGATGGAGCCCAGACTAGCCAGTCGTCGAGGTAGGCCATCACCTGGACGTTTCGGAGGCGGAGCTGTTGTACTATGGCATGCGCCAGCTTTGTGAAGATCCGAGGGGCCACGTTGAGGCCGAAGGGCATGGCCCGGAAGGCGTAGCTTTTCCTTTGGAATCGAAATCCTAGGTAGGAGGAAGCGTGATGGTTCATTGGAACGTGCCAGTAGGCATCCGCTAGGTCTATGGAGACCGTGTAGGAACCTCGAGGCAGAAGGGTCCCTATCTGTTGAAGAGTCAGCATCTTGAACTTGTCGTTCGCTATGAACTTGTTGAGGGGGGATAAGTCCAGAATGATTCTGAGTTTGTCGGAGTCTTTCTTGGGGACACAAAACAGTCTCCCTTGGAACCTGACGGACTTTACCTTCCTTATCACCTTCTTGTTCAAGAGATCTAAGACATATTCTTCCAGAAGGGGGGTTGATTGTTGGAAGAATTGCTGGAAGATTGGGGGTGGTTGAGTCCAACTCCAGCCTAGACCCTTCTTGACGATGCTGTGTGCCCAGGGATCGAAGGTCCAACGATCCTGGAATTGGCGGAGTCTTCCTCCCACCGGAAGCACTTCATTGCTTCTGGTGTCCCGAGGGCTTGCTGCCTCGGCCGCTAGCTCCCTTTCCTCCTCTGCCTCTGGAGGGACGGCGAGATGCGTCTCTGCTTGCACCTCTGTTTGAGCCTCTACCTTTGGGACGAAAGGTAGTTGTCTGTTGCTCGAAAGCAGGGGTGAAGACCGGTGACTGTGACAACACCGGTTGGGTGACCAATTGAAAGGTCTGTTGTGGCTGGGCTGCCACTTGGGAGGTAGCGGGTCCCGGAAACTGACGTCTTTGTTGACGTTGCTGGGGTTTCTGTTTTTGGGATTTCCTCTTAGGTTGAGGTCCGTCGTCCTGAGAGGGTTTCCTTTTCCTAGACATGCCCCACTTGTGGAGAAGGTTCCTATTCTCCGTGGCGGCTTTGTCAGTGATTTCCTTCACGAGGTCAGAAGGAAAGAGGTGTTTACTCCAGATGTTGGAGGAAATCAGCCTCCGGGGTTCGTGTTTCACAGTGGCACCTGCGGACACGAATTCACGACAGGCTCTCCGAGCCTTCATGAAGTGGTACAAGTCCTTCATCACGGTCGTCATGTGGGATTTGGAGAGCACCATGTAGTGGTCTGGTACTCTGGTGTCACAGGCCATAATTTCAAGTTGGACTTGATGAGATAAGGATGCTGCGAGCCTCTCCTTCGTATCTTGTTCCCGACGAAGGAGGTGATCGTTGAGCTTAGGGAGGTCTTCATTAAACTGACGTCCGGCGACGTCAGGATCTAGCTTTCCCACGACGAAAGTATGCTGGATATCCTTCCAGTGTCGAGCGTCAGGGGGAGTTACTATGGAGAAGGGTCTGCACTCCTCCAGTGCAGGGCAGGCTTTCCCCTCTTCCACATTTTTAATGCACTCAGTGAAGGCCTTTTCCAGGAATGGAAGAACCGCACTTTCAGGTGCGACATAAGTAGGGTGCTTCTTGCTCAGGGCCGGAAGCTTAGAGCAGGTAAAACCCCTACTCTTGAATGTGGTGGCTAGCATAGCCTGGGCCTTCGCGAGATCGAACACTATCTCTTCCTTCGGTTCGGTCTCTTCCTTAGAGGCAGGTTCAGAACGCAGACGGACGTAACAGTCCGGGTAGGCCTCAAAGTTTGGGAAGAACTCCACGTCTTCCAAAGGGACCGTGCCGATCTTATCGCTGATGAAGATCCTGCCGGTCGCGATAACCATATGCTCAGCATACCTCCACGGGTTGGCATGTGAGCAAGCGGGGAGATCCTTAACCGAAATCTTCTTCGGTTCTCTGGATCCCATCATGGACCTGATGAACTCCTGATTCTCCTTTAACCTGTCGTCCATGCCGGCTCTAATCAACCGGATCATTTCTTGAGTGGAAGAAGAGGGATCCGGGGTCGCGGAGGTAGACGGAATAGACACTTCCGTCGGTGTAGGAGTAGGAGCGGGGATGGAAGGAGGAGCGACCTCTTGCTCCGACTCGGCGTATTCCACCTTGTCTTCGTCATCTTCGGCTCCTTGAGCCATAAGAGTCTTCTCCGTGTCTTCCGAGACATCCGACATCTGTTCGTCATCTTCGGAATCTAGGCGGCACTCGTGCATGGACTGAGCCATGACAACATCAGGTTCCACTGTAATTTGGACAGTGGGAATCACGTCTTTGGGTACCACTGAATCAGGGGAGGCCTTAGGGAACAGGAGTGACCTCAATTCTTCGGTGGCCAGGTACGGTCCGGTGGCATTCTTTTGGAAGCCACGCACCCACTTGCGTAGCTTTTCCCGAGAAATGTCTCTGACCTCCGCTGAGGGAGGGTTATGGAAGGCGTCAACTAGGTGAGCCTGGCAGACTGTACAGTTCAGTGGATTCCAAAACTTCAGATCCCCTTTCTTGTCAGCACAAGGGGCGTGAGTCCTGCAAGCCGTATGCCCGTAGAACTGCGGGCGTTTCACAGCGCAGAAGTCGAAGTCACACTTCATCTGCTCCTCCTATGGAAGAAAGAGAAAATGAGTATGGGGGGAGTCATAAGAATGGCTCTTAAACTAAGTTAATATTAATTATTAATTTTAACTTAATGAAGGGTGTGATGCCTAGAGATTGAAATAGTAAAGGAGAACATACTCCATGCATCTCGCCCGGCTGGTTACCGTAAGCTTTGTCCTTGGATAATCCGAGAGACCGAAGGCACCGGATAGTATTCCTTAAAATTCCATAGGGCAATGGAATTCTGTGGAAAAACCAAGGGTAAGATTGGGACCGAGATCATTCAGTCCCAAGCTAGGGGCTAGAGGGCCTCCTTTTAAGGTAACTGCTTCCGGCAACCAGCCGCGCTAAGATGCACGCAGCATGCTGGAATTTAGAAGAATGCAAAGAGACAGCATGATCACTAACAGAACAGTACCAAGGTATTGATCTTAAGAGTGGAAACAGGCCATCTGTTTGCGGTGTAGGGCTATCAGTATCATATGATAGCTAGTGGAAGGGGGTGCAAGTATTCTTGACGCCTCCGGGGGTTTCCGGCAAGCCTCCGGCATGCCGGAGGTCGCTCCAGCAGAGTTTCTGGCATTAGGACAGACAATATTTAAGTCAAGAGTAATACCAGGGTGGCGGCCGCCGGCACAACGGCGGCACACCGGCAGGGGAGCGGCGGCTCCGGCAGTCGGAGGATGCCGGCTTGGTGACTGGGACAAGGATGGTTATAGCGGAACCAGGTTGCCGGCAGTAGATGCCGGCACTCCGGTGGCCGACCGGCGGGCGGACGACAAGCTAGGAGGGAGGAGGAGAGCCACCGGTAGGAGCCGGCGGCAGTCGGCAGTCCCCCGGCACACGGGGGGCTGGCGGCATAAGGGTAGGGAGAGTCACCAAGGTAGGAGGCGGGTATCGCCGACAGTGGAGGCGGCAAGGGACCGGCACCCGGATAGTGAGAGAGACAGGGGGGAGGGATGCAAGAAGTCCAGTCATGGACTCCGGACATCCCCCCCCTGAGAGGGTGTACCCATGATAGAGGCAGGCTCTATCATCCAGGAGCAGGGGTCACAGAGGACCGGGGGCTAGGTAGCCCAAGGGAGGGCTAGGGGACACCCAAAGAGGGGAGACCCCCATATGCAGAACACATCCAGTGACTAACCCCATAGGACACTATGAAGGGTATATGTACCAGAGCGGACTGCACATGGAAGCTCGGGTAGCCCTACCACTCCACCCTAAGGAGGAGTTGTAGGACAGGGGACAGATGGGTATAGACTAACCTAAGTATAGGCTAGGCTATACAAGAGACAGGTGGGGAGGGGAGAAGAGAGAAGTCTTCCAAGGAAGGGTTTCTGTACCAGAGCGGCCACTAGGGAAAGGGAGGACACTCCCTAACCTAAGATAAGGCAGTCAGGCTGAAACGGTGCATGGGTACAGTTTCAGCAGGGGACAGAGAAACCTTCCAAATCTAACCTAGAGCAGGGCTAATAGCCCTGAACTAGGAAAGATAGAAGACATATCGCTATCGCAGGATAGTCATAGACTAATCCTAGCCATAGAGGAAGGGCTAGCCTAACCTCACTCTCGGACGCAACCCTAAGGGGGGTTCATTCCCATAGGGAGGACTGAGAGGCGATAAATACGCCATTAGACACTTGATCCCTCTACTATGAAAGGGAATCAAGGCTAATTAGAGGGAATGCCAAGGCAGGGGATGAAGGAAGCATATAGGGGTCCTACAAGTAGGTTAGGTTAGAAAGGGACACTAAATAACCTATCCCCTATATGGTCCCTGAAGGCGAAAAACATTTGCATCACGGTCGAAAGTATTGTAAAATAAAGCCACTATCTTCATAACTTAGCCTAGGAGCACTAACAAAATCATGCATGAACACTTATGTATAGGCGCTCTGGCCTGGGGGCTATAGTAGCCGACTGGTATGAGGTCAATCGATGACCGATAAAAAGCGTCGAAACACGATATAAAAGTTCCTAGCTATGAAGACTAAATAAACTAATGCAATCGATTAGTAAATAAGGCCGGAAGCATTGTTGTGGCTAACTAAATAATGCATGCAAAACAACAACGACGCCATAAAATGGCGGGTCCGGTAGAGGCACAGCTCTGCCACAAAACAGCAATTATTTCGGAAAGTAATATTTACTTTACGGTCAGAGCTTAATTAAACAATACTGGAACCTTGTACTCAACTTTCCAGAAGATGGTGAGGCTGAAGGTAGCGACATAACGTAGATGCAAATCGATAAATGAAGCACAGGGAAAATCCGTCTAAGTAGGGCGAGCTACTAAACAAAGGATGAAGACGGACGTGACGTCATTTGAGCAATGGCGCCCGTTTGTTTACGTCTCGAGTATCAGTAGTAGCCACGAATGAGATTAGCTATGGAACGGCTCCCAGCTATTCTCAGCCCTTACACACCGAAGCATTAACTCTGTTCGGGGTGTAGATAGCTATGTGGCGCGTTCATACATGCGTCCCCTGTTGATATACGATGTCTTAAAGGGAAACCTTTAGGATACTCGCTCCAGAAGTTAGAATTCTGTGATAACCTGTGGTTAAAATTCTCTGGGAATATCTTAGTAGTTATATACCCAAGGAAGCTACCAAAAAGGAACCTTCTATCAGGACGCCATGGCTTGAGCCCAAAAAAATGCTTGTATCACCGGTAGAGGCGCCATAATACACCACTTTTTTGACACTGGTAATTTTCACTGATACTTTCTGTTATTTCCTGAATAAATGTTCGAAAAATATTGATTTATTTTCATTTTATTGAGAATAGTGGGCAGTTAAATAGTGTAATGTTGACGTCCGATTCAGATTATTCTCAATAACATTAAAATAAACCAATATTTTTCGAACATTTATTCAGAAAATAACAGAAAGTATCAGTGAACATTACCAGTCACAAAAAAAGAGGTGTATTTTCGTGTCTTTCCCGGTGATACAAGCGATTTTCTATTCTCCCGGACGGCATCCGACGTCCGGATTTTACACTGTGCCGGCTCAATGGAGTTCAGCGCTTGATGTTGCCGACTCACTGAAAGACTAATTCTTGAATCAGTGTTGTGGAGTTGCCTAGGGTGGAGAATCCGGCAGCCCTGGTTGTAGGTATTATCAGTAACGTGATAGCTTGGCCTCTGCATATCATTTACGATACTCAAGGAAGCAATTGAGGTTTGATTGCACTATCGATTCACTTAAGGCCCGGCCAGACCAAGCGCGGCTAGCAGGGAGGTTAGCGGCAAGAGGTTCCAGCTGATAATTGAAACCTTAGGTATCTTATGTAGGCGGCCAGATAGGAGTCGCGGGAAGCCTCGCGACTCCTATCTGGCCACCTACATAAGATACCTAAGGTTTCAATTATCAGCTGGAACCTCTTGCCGCTAACCTCGCCGCTCAACGCGCTTGGTCTGGCCGAGCCCTTAGTGAATTATTCATGAAAGCGGGGAAGTAAATTAACTTGATTGAGGTTAATAAAACCATGCTACTAAATCTACGATAATGGAAATTTGTTAGCTGTTGGGAATTTTAATTTTAAGGGGAAACATGTCGGTTAATGTAGAATTTAACTGGATATTACCAAACAATTCTTCTTCACTCAAGGGGTTAGCTACTGCAATGTAATAGTTCAGTGACTACTTTCCTCTTGGTAATGGTGAAGGTAGAAGAGACTCTTTTAGTTATGGCAAGCAGCTCTTCTTGGAGGACACTTCAAAATCAAACCATTGTTCTCTGGACTTAGGTTGTGCCATAGCCTCCGTACCATAGCCTTCCACTGTCTTGAATTAGATTTCCTTGACTGGGGGTATAATAATAATAATTCTATTGTTATTGGGGGTATACTCGGGCATGCTGTTCTATATTATTTCTCTTCCCTTGTTTTTACAGTTTATATGTAAAGGATCTAATTTTATGTTAGCCTACTGTTTTAAAATTATTTTGATTGTTTATTCTTCTGCAGTATTTTATTTATTTTCTTTACTCACCGGGTTATTTTTCTCTATTGGAGCCATTTGGCTTATAGCATCTTGATTTTCTAACTAGGGTTGTAACCAAGATTGTGATAATAATATTCACGAGTGTCTTGAATACTAAGCTATGCGTAGGCCTACACAACCAGATTTTGGCTGAGACCCTTCATTGTAGGGTACGGTAATGCAATGGAAGGTGACAGGATATACTGATTCAAAAGGCATACTTAAGAGATCCCATCACTGCTGGGTAAGATGGGGCAATGGAAGTTGGCAGGAGATACTGACTGATTCAGGAGGCATACTTAAGGGATCCCATCAATACAAGGTAAGATAATGCAATAGAAGCTGGCAGGATATACTGATTCAGCAGGCATACCTAATGATCCCATCATTACAGGGTAAGATAAGGCAATAGAAGTTGGCAGGAAATACTGATTCAGCAGGCATAATCAAGGGATCCCATCACTACAGGGTAATATAAGGCAATGGAAGTTGGCAGGTGATACTGATTCAGCAGGCATTCTTGTCAACTTAGTACTTAACTCTTCGCAATCACGTATTAGGATTTTTAGGAACCATGGCTACAGTATAGGGGTTAGGATTGGTGGGGAGGGGAATTAGGATTGGAGGTAAAAGTGTTAAAATGAAGCACAGTGGGAGGTGAAAAGATTGGGGCAGACCCAAATAGCTGTTTTTTTTTTTTTCCCAACATCATGCCTTGTGGACTTCCAAGAGGCGAGTTCTCTTCCCAGCCTACGAGGGTCTCGTGTTTTCATGATTACAGTATCTACTTTAGTTTTATTCTAATACTGTGGATTTGGTTTCAACAGGTATACTTGTTTTGTGTCTGTTATTCCCTCACTCGTTACAAATTCTGGGTAGATGTTTTTGAATCTATCCCAGGCTTGTGTGGCTCTGTGGTAAGTTACCTGACGTTGATTGGTTCAAGACTTTATGTTATTGAGTGTAACGTAGTTATCATTAATATTATTATTGTTTAGGCCATGTACTTCCTTTTAAGAATTTGTATAGGGTTTTCATCTTAGATCGAGCCATTGTGCGTGGTGGTGTTATCGGATATTCAACTAGAGGTCTTATTAGGCTGTTGTAGAAATTTATTCTTACGTTTTTATAGAATAGTTTGAACCGATTATCATGGTCCTTCTCTGATACCAGCTATAGATCCTAAAATTATCTGAACCCTACTTGTATAAACAGATTATCAGGAGCTTTCGCGATAAAGCATCCTCCCAGAAACTATAAAGATGTTTTGAATAAGAGAGAGATAAGAATGAAAAATTTGATCCAATTTTGGTAATGTTTCTAAATTTTAAGAGTACACAATTGTATGATAAAATTTCTTTAGAATGATCAAAATACTAAATTATCTCCTATAATATATTTCAAGTTATAAAAATACATGTAATGAATAATTTATTTATAAAATATTCTGGGTTTGAAGTACACCAGTTTGCAATATAATCCTAATTTTACTTCTGAGCAAGCCTATCGTGGAGAAACCTACATTTATAGTAAAATGTCATCTAAAAGGAAATATGTTTTCAATTCATCAATATTTATGCACCTAAGATATTTGGGAGATTTGAGAGTAATATTTCGATAGAGTTCCACCAAGCCAATACCACTTGCCAATAATTAAATGCTTGATATTTTTCTTTTTTCCGCGAGCGAAGCGACCGCACGTTGAAGGAAAAACCATTAGATTTCGGTAATATGTCGATAGAATCAAATGGTTTATGCACCGCCATGCCCTCGCTTTGCTCGTGAAAAGAACATCAAGCTCTTATTTAGGCTACTGGCAAGCGATAATGGCTGGGTTGGACTCAACCGAAATATTATCGAAATGAGTGTTCACAGCCACGAAGAGAAGGGTTCAAATGAAATAAAATGTTGGACATAATCTTGATGCGTTGATTGGAATCATGGAAGGGTTGGTCGAGGAATTACAGTCGAAGTTATGGTCGATGCTCTCCCTGTACTATAACCTCATTTGTTTTTTTTTAGTGAGGCACATTTAAACTAACTAGCAAGGATGCCCATTTAGCTCGGAAAGGTTTACTACTAGCTGATTGGTTAGAATTATCTTGTCCCACTAATCGGCTAGTAGAAAACTTTTCCGAGCTAAAAGGGAACCCCTACGAATCAGTGTAAATGCGCTTCTTAAAAAACTGAGTATAGGATAAAACAAAGTTAATGCACTCTATGTTTACATAGTGTGTAGAATAAAAAGTTTTTGAAATATATGTTTCGTTAGAAACCCACCCAGCGCTTTTGGTGCTAATAATATTATTTTTAGGTAAAACATGAATTTTTTTCTTTTTTATCAATACATTACCGGCACAAATACGTAATATGAAAATAAAATGAATTAACTTACAGTAAATAAAGATTTTTTTCTAAGTCACTATTTAGTCTTCATTGCTAGGAATCAGTTATATTACGCCGTTAGTATTTCTTAGTTTCGGCGTATGTGTAGCCGAATTATCATTCCTAGGCTCCCTAGCCTAAATGCCCTAGGTTACTTTCATGCATGATATAATATGTGTTACTGGTGTTAATTAATGTTAATGAAGATATTAGGCAATTATACGTATAAGATAATGGATTTTGAGCGAAGCGAAAAATCTATTTTTGGGTGAGATAGCCATGGCGTCCTGATGGAAGGTTCCTTTTTGGTAGCTTCCTTGGGTATAAAACTACTAAGATATTCCCAGAGAATTTAACCACAGGTTATCACAGAATTCTAACTTCTGGAGCGAGTATCCCAAAGGTTTCCCTTTAAGACATCGTATATCAACAGGGGACGCATGTCTAAACGCGCCACATAGCTATCTTCACCCCGAACAGAGTTAATGCTTCGGTGTGTAAGGGTAGAGAATAGCTGGGAGCCGCTCCACAGCCAATCTCACTCGTGGCTACTACTGATACTCGAGACGTAAACAAACGGGCGCCATTGCTCAAATGACGTCACGCCCGTCTTCATCCTGAAGCCAGTTGCTTGCCCAACACCATGATACAGTAGAACAGGGTGGGATCTAAAACTGGACGAAGTAGCAGGGAGGGTCCATCAGGACGCCATGGCTATCTCACCCAAAAATAGATTTTTCGCTTCGCTCAAAATCCGTTTTTTGGGCTCAAGCCATGGCGTCCTGATGGAAGAGTACCAGAGAATCAATGTATCGTGGTAGATTTTCCCCTAATAGTAAGTGCCAAGGCATTGACAAACAGCATAGTAATCTTTAATAAAGGACCATAGGGAAGAAGCATCCTGCCCCCCTTGGCAGTGAAGTTCCCATGGGCCATGCCGACGTCAAAGTGGTATTGAAGGGCTATTCATCCTGATGGAAGAACTTGAAGGACTTGGAGATGAAGCTGAATGTTTGGTATTTGTATAGGAACATTCTGAAAATTAGACCAGTGGTGGTTGGGCACTGTGTATTGAGAGTGATGGTTCATCTCCCGGGTAATAAAAGTAAGTATTCGTGTTGGAACCTTACATAATCAGAGTGAATATAAATTAAGAGTTAGCATCTTAATTTCTTCATAACCATAAGGAAAAGGGGGAATAATAAAACTATGACAGGCATGTATTTCATAGTAAGTAGGAGCTGATTGAGACGCACAGGTAATAAAATAGAAATTTTATTTCACAAATGCAGAAATTAAATAATTTACAGCAATAAGTAAAGTTCATTTACAGTAATTATAATGTACATAGTAATAAAGACTTGCTCTTGAATCTGAAAAGGAATTTCAAGTTTATTAATAGGCACTCGTTCTCGAGGAACGCAAGTCTTTGATAAAACACATCATGCTCAGGGCATGCGGCACTTGTGTGACATTATGACATTTCACCTGGGATAAGAACAGTTATAAAAGCACTAAGTGTTTTCGACATCACTATGTATCGCTCGAGGGTCAACATAGGCACCCGAAGAGTTAGAGTCCCAAGTAACTCACTGTTCTACGCAGAGTTAGGTGCAGGTTTCATAACACTACCTGCGGCTACCACAAAATGTTTGACTTCGTGCACTTGTTTCGCATAATGTTTAAAGAAAACTCGCGAGGACCTCCAACCCGTGAAGTTTTTAAGGCTTTCAAAGTCCATACTCTGAAAGAAATTCAGAGATGATGCAACTTTTCTAGGTGTTCTAGGTACTGGGTGACTTTGTTGCAAGATTTTACACAATCTTCGGGCGATGGAGCCCAGACTAGCCAGTCGTCGAGGTAGGCCATCACCTGGACGTTTCGGAGGCGGAGCTGTTGTACTATGGCATCCGCCAGCTTTGTGAAGATCCGAGGGGCCACGTTGAGGCCGAAGGGCATAGCCCGGAAGGCGTAGCTTTTCCTTTGGAGTCGAAATCCTAGGTAGGAGGAAGCGTGATGGTTCATTGGAACGTGCCAGTAGGCATCCGCCAGGTCTATGGAGACCGTGTAGGAACCTCGAGGCAGAAGGGTCCTTATCTGTTGAAGAGTCAGCATCTTGAACTTGTCGTTCGCTATGAACTTGTTGAGGGGGGATAAGTCCAGAATGACTCTGAGTTTGTCGGAGTCTTTCTTGGGGACACAAAACAGTCTCCCTTGGAACCTGGTGGACTTTACCTTCCTTATCACCTTCTTGTTCAAGAGATCTAGGACATATTCTTCCAGAAGGGGGGTTGATTGTTGGAAGAATTGCTGGAAGGTTGGGGGTGGTTGAGTCCAACTCCAGCCTAGACCCTTCTTGACGATGCTGTGTGCCCAGGGATCGAAGGTCCAACGATCCTGGAATTGGCGGAGTCTTCCTCCCACCGGAAGCACTTCATTGCTTCTGGTGTCCCGAGGGCTTGCTGCCTCGGCCGCTAGCTCCCTTTCCTCCTCTGCCTCTGGAGGGACGGCGAGAGGCGTCTTTGCTTGCACCCTTGTATGAGCCTCTACCTTTGGGACGAAAGGTAGTTGACTGTTGCTCGAAGGCAGGGGTGAAGACCGGTGACTGTGACAACACCGGTTGGGGGACCAATTGAAAGGTCTGTTGTAGTTGGGCAACCACTTGGGAGGTAGCGGGTCCCGGAAACTGACGTCTTTGTTGACGTTGCTGGGGTTTCTGTTTTTGGGATTTCCTCTTAGGTTGAGGTCCGTCGTCCTGAGAGGGTTTCCTTTTCTTGGACATGCCCCACTTGTGGAGAAGGTTCCTATTCTCCGTGGCGGCTCTGTCGGTGATTTCCTTCACGAGGTCAGAGGGAAAGAGGTGTTTACCCCAGATGTTGGAGGAAATCAGCCTCCGGGGTTCGTGTTTCACGGTAGCACCTGCAAACACAAATTCACGACAGGCTCTCCGAGCCTTTATGAAGTGGTACAAGTCCTTCATCACGGTTATCAGGTGGGATTTGGAGAGTACCATGTAGTGGTCTGGTACTCTGGTGTCACAGGCCATGATTTCAAGTTGGACTTGATGAGATAAGGATGCTGCGAGCCTCTCCTTCGTATCTTGTTCCCGACGAAGGAGGTGATCGTTGAGCTTAGGGAGGTCTTCATTAAACTGACGTCCGGCGACGTCAGGATCTAGCTTTCCCACGACGAAAGTATGCTGGATATCCTTCCAGTTTCGAGCGTCAGGGGGAGTTACAATGGAGAAGGGTCTGCACTCCTCCAATGCAGGGCAGGCTTTCCCTTCTTCCGCAGCTTTAAGGCACGCAGCTAAGGCCTTTTCCAAGAATGGAAGAATCGCACTTTCAGGTGCGACATAAGTAGGGTGCTTCTTGCTCAGGGCCGGAAGCTTAGAGCAGGTAAAGCCCCTACTCTTGAATGTGTTGGCTAGCATAGCCTGGGCCTTTGCGAGATCGAACACTATCTCTTCCTTCGGTTCGGTCTCTTCCTTCGAGGCAGGTTCAGAGCGCAGACGGACGTAACAGTCCGGGTAGGCCTCAAAGTTTGGGAAGAACTCCACGTCTTCCAAGGGGACCGTGCCGATCTTATCGCTGACAAAGATCCTGCCGGTCGCGATCACCATATGCTCAGCATACCTCCACGGGTTGGCATGTGAGCAAGCGGGGAGATCCTTAACCGAAATCCTCTTCGGTTCTCTGGATCCTATCATGGACCTGATGGACTCCTGATTCTCCTTCAACCTGTCGTCCATGACGGCTCTAATCAGTCGGATCAATTCTTGAGTGGAAGAAGAGGGATCCGGGGTCGAGGAGGTAGACGGAATAGACACTTCCGTCGGTGTAGGAGTAGGAGGGGGGATGGACGGAGGAGCGACCTCTTGCTCCGACTCGGCGTATTCCACCTTGTCTTCGTCATCTTCGGCTCCTTGAGCCATAAGCGTCTTCTCGGTGTCTTCCGAGACATCCGACATCTGTTCGTCATCTCCGGAATCCAGGCGACACTCATGCATGGACTGAGCCATGACAACATCAGGTTCCACTGTAAGTTGGACAATGGGAATCACGTCTTTGGGCACCACTGAATCAAGGGAGGCCTTAGGGAACAGGAGTGACCTCAATTCTTCTGTGGCCAGGTAAGGGCCGGTGGCATTTTTCTGGAAGCCACGCACCCACTTGCGTAGCTTTTCACGAGAAATGTCTCTGACCTCCGCTGAGGGAGGGTTATGGAAGGCGTCAGTCATGTGAGCCTTGCATACCGTACAGTTCAGTGGATTCCAAAACTTCAGATCCCCTTTCTTGTCGGCACAAGGGGCGTGAGTCCTGCAAGCCGTATGCCCGTAAAACTGCGGGCGTTTCACAGCGCAGAAGGCGAAGTCACACTTCATCTGCTCCTCCTGTGGAAGAAAGAGAAAATGAGTATGGGGGAGTCATAAGAATGGCTCTTAAACTAAGTTAATATTAATTATTAATTTTAACTTAAAGAAGGGTGTGATGCATAGAGATTGAAATAGTAAAGAGAACATACTCCATGCATCTCGCCCGGCTGGTTACCGTAAGCTTTGTCCTTGGATAATCCGAAGGCACCGGATAGTATTCCTTAGAGTTCCATAGGGCAATGGAATTCCGTGGAAAAACCAAGGGTAAGATTGGGACCGAGATCATTCGGTCCCAAACTAGGGGCTAGAGGGCCTCCTTTTAAGGTAACTGCTTCCGGCAACCAGCCGTGCAAAGATGCACGCAGCATGCTGGAATTAAAAGAGTGCAAAGAGACAGCATGATCCCTAACAGAACAGTACCAAGGTATTGATCTTAATAGTGGAAACAGTCCATCTGTTTGCGGTATAGGGCTATCAGTATCATATGATAGCTAGAAGAAGGGGGTGCAAGTATTCTTGACGCCTCCGGGGGTTTCCGGCAAGCCGCCGGCATGCCGGAGGTCGCTCCGACAGAGTTTCTGGCATCATGACAGACAATATGTAAGTCAAGAGTATACCAGGGTGGCGGCCGCCGGTACAACGGCGGCACGCCGGCAGGGGAGCGGCGGCTCCGGCAGTCGGAGGATGCCGGTTTGGTGACTGGGACAATGTATAGCGGAACCAGGTTGCCGGCAATAGATGCCGGCACTCCGGCGGCCGACCGGCGAGCGGACGACAAGCTAGGAGGGAGGAGAGCCGCCGGTAGGAGCCGGCGGCAGTCGGCAGTCCCCCGGCACACAGGGGGCTGTCGGCAAGGGTAGGGAGAGTCACCAAGGTAGGAGGCGGGTATCGCCGACGGTGGAGGCGGCAAGAGACCAGCACCCGGATAGGGAGAGAGACAGGGGGGGGGGGGGAGGGATGCAGGAAGTTCAGTCATGGACTCCGGACATCCCCCCCCTGAGAGGGTGTACCCATGATAGAGACAGGCTCTATCATCCAGGAGCAGGGGTCACAGAGGACCGGGAGCTAGGTAGCCCAAGGGAGGGCTAGGGGACACCCAAAGAGGGGGAGCCCCCCATATGCAGAACACATCTAGAGACTAACCCCATAGGACACTATGAAGGGTATATGTACCAGAGCGGACTGCACAGGGAAGCTCGGGTAGCCCTACTACTCCACCCTAAGGAGGAGTTGTAGGACAGGGGACAGGTGGGTATAGACTAACCTAAGCATAGGCTAGGCTATACAAGAGATAGGTGGGGAGGGGAGAGAGAGAAGTCTTCCAAGGAAGGGTTTCTGTACCAGAGCGGCCACTAGGGAAAGGGAGAACACTCCCTAACCTAAGATAAGGCAGATCGGCTGAAACGGTGCATGGGTACAGTTTCAGCAGGGAACAGAGAAACCTTCCTAACCTAACCTAGAGCAGGGCTAAAAGTCCTGAACTAGGGAAGGTAGAAGACATATCGCTATCGCAGGATAGTCATAGACTAATCCTAGCCATAGAGGTAGGGCTAGCCTAACCTCACTCTCAGACGCAACCCTAAGGGGGGTTCATTCCCATAGGGAGGACTGAGAGGTGATAATACTCCATTAGACACTTGATCCCTTTACTCAGAAAGGGAATCAAGGCTAATTAGAGGGAATGCCAAGGCAGGGGATGAAGGAAGCATATAGGGGTCCTACAAGTAGGTTAGGTTAGAAAGAGACACTAACTAACCTATCCCCTATATGGTCCCTGAAGGCGAAAGAACATTGCATCACGGTCGAAAGTATTGTAAAATTATGCCCCTATCTTCATAACTTAGTCTAGGATCACTAATAAAATCATGCATGAACACTTATGTACAGGCGCTCTGGCCTGGGGGCTATAGAAGCCGACTGGTATGAGGTCAATCGATGACCGATAAAAAGCGTCGAAACACGATATAAAAGTTCCTAGCTATGAAGACTAAATAAACTAATGTATTCGATTAGTAAATAAGGCCGGAAGCGTTGTTGTGGCTAACTAAATAAGGCATGCATAACAACAACGACGCCATAAAATGGCGGGTCCGGTAGAGGCACAGCTCTGCCACAAAACAGCAATTATCTCGAAAAGTAATATTTACTTTACGGCCAGAGCTTAACTAAACAATACTGGAACCTTGTACTCAACTTTCCAGAAGATGGTGAGGCTGAAGGTAGCGACATAACGTAGATGCAAATCGATAAAAGGAGCACAGGGAAAATCCGTCTAAGTAGGGCAGCTACTAAACAAAGGATGAAGACGGGCGTGACGTCATTTGAGCAATGGCGCCCGTTTGTTTACGTCTCGAGTATCAGTAGTAGCCACGAGTGAGATTGGCTGTGGAGCGGCTCCCAGCTATTCTCTACCCTTACACACCGAAGCATTAACTCTGTTCGGGGTGAAGATAGCTATGTGGCGCGTTTAGACATGCGTCCCCTGTTGATATACGATGTCTTAAAGGGAAACCTTTGGGATACTCGCTCCAGAAGTTAGAATTCTGTGATAACCTGTGGTTAAATTCTCTGGGAATATCTTAGTAGTTTTATACCCAAGGAAGCTACCAAAAAGGAACCTTCCATCAGGACGCCATGGCTTGAGCCCAAAAATATATATATATATATATTGGATTGCATATGATTTCCTCTTCCATGATCGTATACCAAGAGTTTCGATGAATCAGGTAGTCGATCTCTACACCACTAGGCTAATAGCCTAGTGGCTTTAGTATACTTTCACACAATATCCCCGGTTACCTTTATGTATAAGGTAATTTTTTCCTCCCTCTGCGGGTAACCCAAGGTTACAATCCTAGCCATCCCTGCCTTGAATTGTCATTCTGGTAAGGTTAGGCTAAGGTTTTTCTGCCCCCTTTCCAAACCATAGCTGATGACTTTGAGTTTGGGTCGGAACCTCAGAGTACCTGTCGTGTGCCTCCAGCCTCCCCCTTAGGATGAATGTATTCGCCTATTGGACCTGGTTGGTAGGCATAGGGGGCCTTGCCCCCCTAGACTGCACTTGAAGGGGTCTGAGACCCTATTCGCCCTGTAATCTAGCGACTAGTCCTGTGTTTGGAGGCTTTGGGGCTGAAGGATATGAGTATCCTTTGGCCTAGCTTAGACAATCATGGGTATTCTGTTTCTTTATAGTTTGGGACAGCTTGATGAACTAGTCCCATCACTACACTAACTTGTCCTAGGTTGGAGCTTGTACTCTTCCTACACCTAGGATAACGTTGGTACCAAAACAGAGTTCCCTTGTTGCCTAATGGGGCCGGCTCACACCGGCTCCTCTCCCTCCCCTCACAAGACCCTTGCCCCTACCCCTCTCTGTCCTTTGGTGATGGCCCAGCCATCACATCCCTGTCCGCCGTCCTACAATCCCACTGAGTGCCGTCGGGTTGCAGGGCTAGCCAGGTCTTTTGCCTGTTGGGTCTAATCGTTCAGCTTCCCTCTTGCATATGTCGCTACGGGATTGCTGTTTCGGCTAGCCTAACTGCCGGCAGAGGCCCCCTAGTTACTTTAGAGTGTTCTTTGGTCCTCCCTTGGACTGCCATTCGCTGTCCTTCTCAGACTGCTACCGGCACGGCTGCGAATGGATGGAAGCCTGATCACTAACATACTCTCCCCTTCCATTTGAACCCTCCTTCAAGAGGAAGGAAGAGTTGGGGTGACTTGCTGCCACCCCTTCATCTACAATCACTCATTGCTTTCTCTCTCTCTATGGGCTAGTACTGTCAACTACGCCAGCCATTAGCTCACTGTTACCGTTCACTCTGCAGTCATATTATATGAAGGCTGAGCTGGTGTGCCTCCAGCCGGTAGCCCGCCGACTGCCGTCGTGTTGCCGGCAGTTCAAAGGGTCGCCGGAAATTCGGCAGGCCGCTGGCGTTACAGAAGGCTTCTCCACTACCCAGCCACATTAAATGATGGCTGGGGTGGCATGCCTTCTTCCGGCATCATGCCGGCGAGCTGCTAACTAATTTATCACTGATTACTGTGCCAGTTGAGCTATCCTGAGTACTAGCCTTGCCAGCGGCATGCCGGAAGTGTCCATTGTATGGGAATATACAATAGCCAGTACATCTGTAGTATTGATATATACTTCAGACAGAAAACTATAGCATACACTTATACAATAGATGTCTTTCCAACATACTCGGTGCGTCCAGGTGCAGTTCCTTGTTGAGACCTACCTGAATTGGGGGACTGACTTCCCCCCTTTTCTCTACGCTGATTGTTCATGAGCCCCTCCAATTCTCACTATTAATTTCCTGGAAGTATGTGTTGCTTAGACTATTCTCCCCCTATGGGTCAAAATCTTCCATTGAACCTCTAATAATAATGTCCTAGGATTAATAATGAGAAAGGTCACATCAATTGGCTGGGCAGGATTCACAAGTATGTGTCTTTCCTAATTCTTTTCCAGCTTACCTATCGTAAGCTTACACCTAAGAAAGGATTTAATACTATAATTAATATGATTTTAAGTCTACTGTGATAGACTTCAATGTACTCATATTCTTTTCTTCTCTTTACAGGAGGAGTACATCCAGTGCGAGAGTGCGTTTTGTAGCTTACGTCGCAGGGACTTCTATGGTCATCTGGGGTGCTGTACGCACTCCTGCTGCTCTATTACGAAGGGGTCTCTCAAGTATTGGGACTCACAGGCGTGCACCTCGTGCAAAGACCTGTTACGTGAGGGATTTGAGACTTCCCAGTCTACGGAGTCGGAGTCAAGGGATAACGCTCGGGAGAAACTACCACGGGACCTTATTTTCCCAGCGAGCGCATGAGAGCCATACTTTTCCCTAGGGCATCTGCGGATGCTGTAATCCCTCAATCTCACCCTGAGATCCCATGCATCCAGCTGACGATCGATTCGGATATCTCGGATGCAATGAAAGACATCCACATTGAAGATGATAGGATGTCGGGTGGCCAAGAAGAGGAGTCTACTGTGGCTCCAGAGTCAGAAGAGGAGGATGTGCCATCCCACTCACTGATGTCGACTCCCGACCCCGGAACTGGTACCTTCTAGTTCGTCCACTCCCTTACCTACGAAGTCGGACGAGACCATGGCTGCCATTCAGACCATGATGGCGATCTTCGACGAGAAGATCAAGCAGAGGGATGCGGAGGTCAAGAAGGAGATTCTCCGCCTGTCGCTTCAACGAGGGTGTCAGAAGAGACTCAACGTCAAGGATCTTCCCTCCTGCTCAGAGATCAACCCGTGGAAGCATGCCGAGTACATGCCTATCACCAATGGGAAGATAGTCATCTTGGACGAGCTAGGCGCCATCCCCATTGAAGATGTGGAATTCTGGCCGAACTTTGACTCTTACCCTGACTGCTTTGTTCGTCTCAAGACGGAACCTGCTTCCAAGGAAGAAACGGAGCCTAAGGAGGTCATCGTCTTTGACCACTCCAAGGCTCAGACGCTGTTTGCCGGCTGTCTGAAGGAAAGGGGCAACACCAACTTCAAGGTGCCAGCCCTAAGCAAGAAGCACCCATCCTTTCTTGATCCCAATACCATGATTTTTCCCTTCGCGGAAAAATCCTTCAAGGCAGTACTGAGGGCAGTGGAAGCGGGGAAACCTTGCCCTACCCTCGAGGAGTGTAGGCCCCTCTCCTTAGCTCTGCCACCTGATGACAAAGACTGGAAGGACATCCAGTTGACCTTCTCAGCCGGGAAGTTGGAGGCTGACATCGCTGGACGCCAGTTCAGCGAAAACCTCCCCAAGCTATCCGATTTTCTACTCTGTAGAGAACAGGATACGAAGGAGAGACTAGCTGCTTCTCTCTCTCTCTCCAGGTGTCCATGGAGACAATGGCCGGGGAACATAAGACCCCGGACATGTTCATGGTCCTAGCCAAGACTCACTTGGCAACTCTGACAGGGGACTTTTATACCTTTGTCAGAGCACAACGGGCGTGCAGGGAGTTCGTGTTCACGTCTGCGACCGTCAAACACGAACCCCGGAAGTTGATTTCTTCCAACATATGGGGAAAAGATCTCTTCCCCTCTGACTTGGTCAAGGAAATCGTCGACAAGGCCGCCACGGAGAATAGGAACCTTCTCCAGAAGTGGGGTATGTCAGCAAAGAGGAAGTCTTCTCCGGATGATGGTCCCCAGCCTAAGAAGACATCCAAGAGACCAAGGCTGCCATTCGCCCAGCAAAACGACAACTTCCCCTGACCGCAAAGCCCCAACTAGTGGCGCAGGCCCAACCCACCTTCCAACTGGTGCCCCAGCAAGTGGTGACTCAGTCACCAGCATTTACCCCAGCTTACGAAAGGCTGTCTACTACTTTTCGTGCCAGGGGCAGAGGCTCAGGAAAAGACTCCTCTAGATGTCCCTCCAGAGGGTGAGGAGGAAGGGGGGCACGTGGTCGAGGAGGCAAGCCCTCCGGAAACAAGAAGCAATGAGTTGCTTCCGGTAGGAGGAAGACTCCGTCTCTTCCAGGATCGTTGGACCTTCGATCCCTGGGCCCACAGCATCGTCAAGAATGGACTAGGCTGGAGCTGGAAGAAATCACCACCAGCATTTCCACAATTCTTTCAACACTCCACCTCCGTTCTGGAAGAATATGTCCGAGAACTCTTGAACAAAAGGGTGATCAAGAGAGCAAAGTCCATCAAGTTTCAGGGAAGGCTGTTCTGTGTTCCCAAGAAAGACTCCGACGAACTCAGAGTGATCCTGGACTTGTCTCCTCTCAACAAGTTCATCGAGAAAAACAAGTTAAAGATGCTAACCCTTCAGCATATAAGGGCCCTATTGCCCAGAAAGGCATACACAGTCTCCATAGACATGGCAGACGCCTCTTGGAACATCCTGATGAATCACCAGATCTCCTCCTACCTAGGATTCAGGCTTCAGAAAAGAAAGTACACTTTCAGAGCCATGCCCTTCAGGCTCAACATAGCCCCAAGGGTCTTCACGAAGCTTGCAGAGACTATCGTTCAACAACTACGCCTACAGGGTGTCCAGGTAATGGCCTACCTGGAGGATTGGCTGGTGTGGGCAGCATCGGAAACGGAATGCCAGCAAGCATCCAAGAAAGTGATCCAATTCCTGGAACATCTAGGATTCAGGATCAATGCCAAAAAGTCTCGACTATCTCCAGCTTAAAAGTTCCAATGGCTAGCTAGGCATACATTGGAATCTACAGTCACACCGTCTCTCCATTCCGTTAAAGAAGAGGAGAGAAATAGCGAGGTCTGTCTAGAGACTCCTCAAATCCAAATGGATTTCAAGATGTCAACAGGAGCGTGTGCTTGGCTCCCTCTAGTTCTCTTCGGTGACAGACCCAGTGCTGAAAGCGCAGCTAAAAGATGCATCAGGAGTCTGGAGAAGATACGCATCAAACGCTCGAAGAGATCTCAGAAGACCACTCCCGTCTCGGCTTCAATCACTCCTCAAGCCATGGTCGGAGGCAAGCAAGTTCAAGAGGTCAATGCCTCTACAACTGCCTCCACCCTCAGTTACCATCCACACGGACGCATCGCTGGAAGGATGGGGGAGGGGGGTCACTCCCATCAACGCAAGACTCAAGGAACTTGGTCCTCCCTGTTCAAGACGTTTCACATCAACATCTTGGAGGCCATGGCAGTCTTCCTCATACTAAAGAGATTGTCTCCTCGCCTCTCAGAACCACGTGCGACTGACTTTGGACAGCGATGTGGTGGTCAGATGTCTAAATCATCAAGGCTCACGATTGCCTCAACTCAACCAAGTGATATTAGACATCCTCCGCCTAGCGGATAAGAAGAGATGGCACTTATCAGCAGTTCACCTTCAAGGGTTCCGCAATGTGACAGCGGACGCTGTATCCAGGATAGCTCCGATAGAGTCAGAATGGTCCCTAGACGCAGAATCATTCTCCTTCATCTTACGACAAGTCTCGGAACTGCAGATCGACCTCTTCGCAACGAGCAACAACAAGAAACTTCCTCGATACGTGGCCCCATACGAGGACCATCGTGCGGAAGCAGTGGAAGCCATGTCCCTGGACTGGAACAGATGGACCAGGATTTACCTGTTCCCTCCAACCAACCTTCTGCTCAAGGTTCTCACCAAGATGAGATCCTTTCAAGGAACGGCAGCCCTAGTGGCTCACAAGTGGCCCCGGAGCAACTGGTTCCCCCTGATTCTGGAATTACAACCGAAGCTGATTCCACTGCCAGACCCAGTTCTGTCTCAATAAGTTCAGAAGTCGACTGTCTTCACTTCATCACAGAAAACCAGAGCCCTTCATCTCATGATTTTCTCTCCCTTGCCGTAAAGAAAAGGTTTGGAATCTCGAAGAAAAGCCTAGACTTCTTGGAGGAATATAAGTCAAAATCTACCAGAAAGCAATACGAGTCATCTTGGAAGAAATGGGTAACATTTAGCAAGGCAAAGAATCCGAAGGAAATCTCGATGGATTTCTCCCTGTCCTTCTTTCTCCACCTTCATGAACAAGGTTTAGCGGCTAACACGATCACTACGTGTAAATCTGCCCTGACAAGACCCTTGCTGTATGCCTTCCAAATAGACTTGTCTAACGAAATTTTTAGTAAGGTGCCGAAGGCCTGTGCTAGATTTAGACCAGCGGCCCCTCCAAGCCCTATTTCATGGTCTCTTGACAAAGTGCTACATTTTGCCTCAGGCTTGGACAACGAAACTTGCCCTCTGAAAGATTTGACCCAAAAAGTTATTTTCTTGTTTGCTTTAGCCTCAGGGGCTAGAGTTAGTGAAATTGTGTCATTATCTAGGGAAGAGGGCCACATCCGCTTCGCTGACACGGGTGAGCTCACCCTCTTTCCTGACCCAATGTGTCTGGCCAAGAACGAGTTACCCACAAAGAGATGGGGTCTCTGAAGAACCTGCCCTCTGAAGGAAGATGCCTCTCTGTGTCCAGTGGAGAGTCTAAAGGTCTATCTCCGCAGAACTTCAGACTTCGGGGAGGACAACTCTTTAAAGGAGAAACATCGGGGTCAAACCTGTCACTTAAGCAACTACGGGTGAAGATCAGCTACTTTATTCGCAGAGCAGATCCTGACAGTAAACCCGCAGGTCATGATCCTAGGAAGGTCGCCTCTTCCCTGAACTTTTTCCAACTAATGGACTTTTAAAGTCTTCGCTCTTTTACTGGATGGAAGTCATCCAGGGTGTTATTTAAGCACTACGCAAAGCAAGTGCAAGAAGTCAAGCGATACGTGGTGGCGGCAGGTAGTGTTCTAAAACCTGCCGTTTAGTGCTGCGAGGAACAGTGAATTTTATGAGACTTATAATTTTAAAGGGTGTATATGTTGGCCCTAGTGCACAACTGAGTAGTGATCGTCATCGTGATGACGATATAGACTGTTCTAATCGTGTCCATTCATTTGAGCGAAGTCAAGTTGAGCGATGTCACGTTCGCCTAAGTCGTTTTTAGCGAACTTACATTTTGTGCATTTTGAGCGATGCTCATTAAGCGATGTCAGTTTGAGCGAACTTTGGACAGTTTTCACAAGATGAATTGAGCGAAGTCTATTTGAACGAAGTCAAATTGTGGAATATGATGAATATATATATATATATATATATATATATATATATATATATATATATATATATATATATATATATATATATATATATATATATATATATATATATATATCGTCGTCGTCGTCGGCGCCCACTCGTGTCCGAGTATTGGGTTCTGTCGTTAGCCATCAGCCTCCTATCTATGGGGTGGGTGCTTATGCCTGATGTGGCTGTTAAGTCCTAGTCTGTGGTGGAAGAGTCGCGGACAGTGTTCACAAGGGAGGGTAGGTGGTGGGCGGGGCTGTTCTAATTGCTCTTTCCTTCTTCTCCTCCTAGCCTCCTCATTTTGTCTCCTCCTCTCCTCGAAGTCCACGGTGCCATGGTGTACTGTGCTTCTCCAGGTTTTCCTGTCCCTGGCTGTTTCTTCCCATGAGGAAGGATCGATGTCAGTTAGAGCCAGGGTGCGCTTTAGTTGATCTTTATAGCGCATTTTCGGGGCTCCTCGTGGTCTGGTGGCCTGGGTCAGTTCTCCGTAGAATATTTTCTTTGGGAGCCTAGATGGATCCATCCTATGCACGTGTCCTATCCAACGGAGGTGGTGGTGGATGATGGTGGCCTCCACGCTGGTCAGCGAGGCACGTTCTAAGACTTCAATGTTGGGGGTGTGGCTCTCCCAGGGGATTATCAAGATCTGCCTCAGCTTCATTTGTTGGAAGCGTTCTAGGTTTTTAATATCGTTTCTATATAGCGTCCATGTTTCACATGCATACAGGAGCGTGGAGAGGACTACTGCCCTGAACACCATTATTTTGGTGGTCATTGTCAGTGCGTGGTTGTTAAATACGCGGCAGTTGAGTCGGCCAAAGGCGGAGTGGGCTGCCCTGATCCTGTTCTTCACGTCCTTTTTGCTTGTGGGAGCTGATGTTAGGATGCTCCCTAGGTAGGAGAACTGGTTCACCTGTTCTAATGGATGGTCATTCATTGTGATATTGAAGTTTGGGAGCATCAGTCCTGGTAGATGTTGGACGAGGGTCTTGGTTTTATCTGTGTTGACTTGCATCCCAAAATGTTCGTAGGCAGAGTTGTATGTATCAGCTAACGACTGCAGGTCCTCTGCCGTCTGACCTGGGGTGGCATTGTCGTCAGCATACTGCAGTTCTCGGACTGCACACAAGGTGGTCTTGGTTCTGGCGCGGAGTCTAGCGAGGTTGAAAGCGCCTCCATCCATGTGGAAACGTAGGTCGACTGAGGGTGTGTCTGGGGGAATCTCGTTGAGCATTGCTGCGGTGTATAGCGAGAAACACGTTGGGGCTAGAACAAAGCCCTGCTTCAGGCCGCCGTTGATGGGAAATGGGTCTGAAAGAGAGTTCTGGTGGCAGACTCTCCCAACCATTCCGTCATGGAGGGCACGCACCAGCTTGACAAAATCGGGTGGGCAGCCATATCTTTTGAGGACAGCCCACATGGCAGGTCAAGCTACTTTGTCGAAGGCCTTTTTCAAATCCCAGAAGATGAACATTATGGGCTGTTGTTGTTCGAGGCTCTTCTCTTGTAGTTGTCGCGCACAGAAGATCATGTCTATGGTCCCGCGGGAAGGTCGAAAGCTGCACTGGGACTCTGGCAGGACGTCTTCTGCGAGAATAAGGAGGCGGTCAAGGAGAATCCGAGCGAAAATCTTACTCGCGATGCTTAGTAGTGATATTCCCCGATAGTTGTTACAGTTCTCCCTGTCTCCCTTCTTGAAGATGGTAACGATGTTTGCATCGCGGAAGTCACTGGGGAGGGTCTTGGTCTCCCATATTTTCAGTATAAGGAGCATCAAACGGTTCCTCAAACCGGGGCCATCGTGAGTGAGGAGCTCCAACGGGATGTTGTCTGGCCCTGGGGCTTTGCCGGGCTTCATGCGCTGCAGGGCCTTGTTGAATTCATGGATGGAGGGTGGTAGTGCCATCCAGTGATGGACGGGATGCTGCGGGGTCATTCGCAGGAGATCGTCTGGGGTGTCTGCTTGGTCATTAAGGAGGTTCTCAAAGTGAGACCTCCACCTGGCCAGGATGCCCTCGCTGTCGGTGATGGTCGTGGCCCCATCCGCGTCCTTCAGGCTGCCCACTGATGACTGTGTGGGACCGAATATTTCCTTTGTTGCTGCATAGAAGCTGCGCAGGTCACATTGGTCAGCGAAACTCTGTATTTCTGCAGCTTTTCTTTGCAACCAGGTGTTCTGGGCTTCATGGATCCCTCTTTGGCAACCAGCTTCAGCCACCTTGTGAGCACATTTGTTAGCTGGTGTTGGTTGGTTTTCCAAAGTCAGGCGTGCTTGTCGTTTGGTTTAAATGAGAAGAGAGATGGTAGCATCATTCTCATCAAACCAATCCTGCTGTTTCTTGGTGGTGTAGCCTAGTGTTTCCTCTGCGGCACGGGCCATGGCGTTTCTGAGTGTGGTCCAGTGGTGCTCAACAGTGGCCTGACCCATGGGGTCTGCGAGGTGTTGTTCGCAGGCCTCCTTGTAGTTCTGTGCCACCTGTGGGTTGCGGAGCTTACTACAATCACAGCGTTGGTGTGGTACGCTGTCAGGTGCGCTTCTGGGTGGTCATAGGGTCGTCACGGAGAGTCGGGAGATGAGGAGTCTGTGGTCCGTCCAGCAGTCCTCCGCTCCGGGCATGGATCGGGTGATGCGGACGTCTCCTCGGTCTCTGTCTCTGGTCAGGACGTAGTCCAGGGTGTGCCAGTGTTTAGACCGTGGGTGTCTCCATGTGGTCTTTTGTCGTTTTGGTAACTGGAAGATGGTGTTGGCTACCACAAGTTGGTGTTCTGCACACAGACCCAGTAGGAGTTGGCCATTGGCGTTGCAATTTCCAATGCCATGGCGGCCGATGATTCCCTCCCACAGGTGATGGTCTTTGCCTACTCGGGCATTAAAGTCGCCAAGCACAACGAGCTTGTCATTGGCGGGCACTGCCTGGATGGTGCGGTCGAGCTGGGTGTAGAAGGCAGCTTTGTCATCATCGGTTGAGGTCATAGTCGGGGCGTAGACAGAGATCAGGGTGAGGTGTCTGTCCCGCGTGATGGGGATGCGGACAGTCATCAGGCGCTCACTGATGGCCTTGGGAGCGAGGTTGTGCTGCTGCACTAGCTGGGAACGGATGGCGAAGCCGACACCGTGGATGCGAGGCTCCTCTAGGGCCTTGCCTTTCCAGAAGATGGTGTAGCCTGTTCCAGCTTCCCTGATGTTGCCCTCTTCAGGTAGTCTGGTCTCGCTAAGAGCCGCCACATCAAAATTGAAGTGGGCTAGCTCCTTGCAGACGAGGGCTGTACGTCGTTCCAGGCGGTTGGTGTTCGTCACGTCTTGGAGGGTGCGGATGTTCCACGCACCTAAGGTTAATATATTTTTCTTGTTGTTTCGACCGCATTAGTGGGATGTCCGCCAGCCGCGGTGAGCTGACCAGACGGGTTTGCCGTGTCCGATGTTTACCCCACCTTTTTTAGGGGCCTCCCCATGTGGGGTGAGCTGCGGTGTCCTCAATAGGCCAGCCCAGTCACGGGTCCAGCTGCCGAACTCTGGTGTCACGGCACCGTCTCCAGAGAGCGACTGAATCTTAGACTCGCCGCCTGAGTGCAGTCGTGGGCTAAGGGCTTCCAGCTATCCAGGCCTGCCCTCTTCACCCACGGTGCTGTCGCCTCAGGACTTAGTGGTGGTGATGATGATGATGATGGTGAGAAAGAGATGAAGAAGGGTGGAGGAAACGACAGAATGCCAGTAGCTGGGTATATTGTTTTGGGTGGTCGTGGCTTTGCAACGGCCACGCACACACACTTGGCCCACACCGTTTTCCCCGCGGCTCAAGACATATGAGATAGGTGGCTTCTCCGATGTTGGTTGCATCGGGCTGCCGGGTTCTTGTTATGTCAAGGCCCGCCTTGTTGCCTGCCCGACAGGCATTGCCCTCTTCCGCAGGAGCTGGGAAGCTCCGCCGTTGGGGTCTTGTTTGGTTTGATTTTAGAGTTTTCCTTCTCCTAGCCTTTGCCTTTCTTGAATAAAGGAGAAGGTCTACGTCTACATAAGCATCAAAGTCCACGAGGGCGTTGACTTCACCAATGTGCCCTTGAATTTCCGCTTGAGTTAGTAATTCATCATAAGCATCTGGAATGTAATCTTCATCACGGCTCTTGTTTATAGCGATTTCCTTCTTGTGCAACTTGGCATCTGAAAGACACTGAATATAACTTTCAATGTATTCCTGGAGTTATATATATATATATATATATATATATATATATATATATATATATATTTATATATATATATATATATATATATATATATATATATATATATATATATATATATATATACATTTGTAAAAAAAAAGAAAACAAATATTTTTTGGTGTAAAAAAATAAAACTAAAATGTAAAAATTTTTAATTTTGTAGAGAAAAACACATAAAAGCTAAAATGCAAAAATTCTAGAAATTCATGCAATATACCTATAATATATAATGTAAATTTATTCAAAATGTAATATTGTAAGCTAGGTGTTTAAGGTAAACAGTAATTTCTACATCTTCTCTGGAATCAATAACGCTCTTAAGTCTTCTTTCTAAGTTCTCATATTTCCTCTTCTTACGTAAAGGCTCTCCTGACATTATTTCCAAATATTTAGTCCTCTGTAGGCTCTTTTCCTTTCTTAATGCCTCTATTAGGAGCCAGACTGTTGGGTGACTACATGAAAGACTTCCTTGGAAAGCAGTATGCCATCCTTCCACGGCATTGTTTGTTCGGGGAAGACCCATTTTAAACCTCTCGAAAACGTTCCACAATGATAACGGAAATCTGGGTCTTCTCCTCCGGTTGTTTGACATTAGGCAGCCGATATAGGTATCTTCAAAATAATCGAAAATTACGTTGAGATCTTCGTCATAACTTTCCAAATTACGCAAGGCTTTAAACCCTTTTATGACATCACCCGTAGGAAGAAATGCCGTGCAGGTCATCATTTTGATCAACGTCCTAACAGTTTCTTCGTTCACATATTTTTCTCTCAGCCCCACGTTGATTATTTTTCTCCACACACACTGCCCTAAATGAAAGAAACATCCTGATATGTTTGCGCGTGCGAATATGCTTGCTATTGCATTTTTTGACGCAATTTCGAAGTCTATCAAAACTGAGATAGGATCTAGTAAAGCCTCTAGGGATTTCAACTTGTTGAAAACTTTATTCACATTTATTCGTGAGTAAAACATATACACAAGGCATTACATTACCCTTTATCAGTACTGTGAAAATTTGTAAGAAAATACTTGGAGACGTTTTGAATGTTCCGTCAGCTAAGCAGTGTCGATTTTCTCTCAACCAAGCAAGACTTTCATTAGTGCCGAAAATAAAAACTCTATTAACATCACTTATACCACTATCATATAGAATGAAATTATCGCCCGTAAAAGTTAACTGCAAGGATTCCGGTATAACAATGGATGCAGCTGATAGAGGGGTGGAGGGCAGTTTCACATAATTCTTTGCTTCCTAGATATGCTACTCTTCAATTTTGCCCCAGATCCAATCTTGGCAGCAAGTTCATCTGATAGACCAGCGATAGCATCTTGAAGTAATCGCCTTGGTGGATCATGTGTTGTTGCAGCAGCTTTTAGGACTTTCTTTTTTTTTTAACCATTTCTTCGCCAACTTTAACAACATCAGGTGCATGCGAGTGTTCGCCTTTCTCGGAGCAATTTCTATCACTTTCGTATTCCAGTGTAGTACTCAGGCGTCCTTTACAATCTTTCACTTCACAACGCCATGAAATGGTCGTTTGAGTATCTTTATCATTTCTATAGATATAACCTTTATATGCTATTTTGTTTTTGCCGTGACTAGAAAGTATAATATCCATGATGGGTTACTTTCAAATGTTTCTAAGAAAAGACTACAGAAATCGAAATTTCCAAGTTAAGAAAACAAAGTGATATGCATATCTACAATAACCATTCGAGTATTATATTATTAACGACCATTTTAGTTAACAACTAAAATTGAGTTAACAACCATTAGTTACAATCGCTTAAAATCAACCTTCGTTGAAATTGTCAATCGCTCTTAAAGTTTCGTTCAAAATGACTTTGCACAAAATAACTTCGTTCAAAATGACTTCGCTGTAATAAACTTCGCTCAAAAGGATGGGAACCGTTCTAATTTACCAAGGTAATATAACATAGGCTGAACACTAGTGCCGCGTGTTTCGTACACGAGTGTATATTGAGACATTCTCAGAAAGACATTACAATTCCAAACGGAAATTGAAGTGTGCGGCAAGTTTTCCTTTCAGGTACTACAAATATTTCTGTTTATGTCAAGGTCCCTATGTTATTGAACTGATTCTCAATTACAATTTTATACTATTTACATGTATGCTCAAATTTTACATTTTTCACATGTATGCTCATCCTCATTTATTTATTTAAATAAATGTATGATGGTTATATGCATCTTTTTTCGCCCTAAAACATTTAAATAAAGACTATGTGAGAGTATTTTCTACCCTTCTCCTGCATGATGTGTTGGACAATAATGCTACCTTTGTTCCTATGCTTACGCAAACCTTTCCAGTGAAATACAACTTGTTCCGACACTTGATACAAACTCGGGCTACTGACAAGCAATGAGACCTGCATGTCCCCTTAGACTGCTGGGATGGTTCAGTGTAACATGTAACTTCGAGACTTTTTCGGAGTCTGATTTGACTCTTCCCTGTAGGGGGCAGGAAGCACTAATATACTATATGTTAAGCAGAAACGACTATAACGGTGTTGTCATAGGTCTCTTAGGTCCTAAAGACCAAGGAAATATTGTCTGGAAGTCAAAGGCACAACTGGGAAATCCACGATACATTAATGCTCTGGTAAACTTCCATCAGGACGACATGGCTTGAGCCCAATAAACGGATTTTGAGCGAAGCGAAAAATCTATTTTTGGGTGAGATAGCCATGTCGTCCTGATGGACCCGCCCTCCTTTCTTGGAAAGGCCTTAGCAGGCTCCGTCCCAATCTTACTGTATCTGGAGGTATTGGGTGAACGCTAAAAGGAATGAAGATGGCGGGCGGATACTACGTCATCCAAGATGGCGACAGTTATGACGTCATCCGAGTGCCCATAACAGTAACGGAGGAGGAGAACTTTGTAACGGCTCCTCCCTTATCTTGCCACTTATTCCCCCTCGAAGCATAAACGCTGTGGGGTGCAGATAGCTATGTGGCGTGTCAAGAATACATCCCCTGTTATTATGCGATATCCTTAAAGGCAACTTTAGGGATATACGCACCAGAAGTTAGAATTCTGGAGACCTTTAGTTTAATTCTCTAGGAATATCCACTGTAGTCAAATATACCCTAGGAAGCTACTGAAGGAACCTTCCATCAGGACGACATGGCTATCTCACCCAAAAATAGATTTTTCGCCTCGCTCAAAATCCGTTTATTTTCTTCAAGCGGAGGTAGCCTCTACTTCGTTAAAGTCAACTGGTGAGACGATCAGCGACAGCCTTCTTATTGCTATGGTGTTGAAGGGTCTTCCAGAGGAATTTACTCCATTTAATACTAAGGATAGTGAGCCTATGTTTCTGGAATTCGAGTCTCTGCTACAAAGTTATGAAGAAAGCCTGAGGAGTCGAGAGGCATATAGGCCTAATGTGAAAAGTGAGAACGTCCTTAAGGTGAATTTTAAGAAGAATCCTGATTTTCAGTGTGGTGGGTCTGCCAGTGGCTCATCAGTAAGATGGTATTCATGTGGTAAGCCTGGACATAAGTCTTTCGAGTGTAAGTTGAAGAAAGACAGAGGTAAGTGGTGCAAAGAATGCAAAACCATTACACACAATTTTGATGAATGTAGAAAGGCTAATAGGCCTACTAGATTTTCTAGTGCAACTGTGAATGTTTGTAAGCCTAGATCCACTAATAATTATAATGATGAAGAATTTTGTTTCAAAATAAGTTGCTCTGTTGATAACATATCTACAGATGTATGTGATGTTCTTGTTGATTGTGGTGCTACTACCCACATCATCTTATAAATCCAAGTTTAAGTGTTTTGATGAAGACTTTGATGAATCAAAACATATGGTTGAGCTTGCAGATGGTGCAAGATGCAAGAATATTGTTAAAGGTAAAGGTAAGGCTAAAATTGTAATTTATGGTATAAAATAAAATGTTATTTTTGATAATGCCTTGTATATACCTACTTTTAAGCAAAATATATTTTCTGTACAATCAGCTGTTAGTAAAGGAGCTACAGTCATTCTGTTTGATAAGCCCAAATGGTGTGTCTTTTGAAATAAATAAGAAAGGTATTCTACATTATTTAAGTAATGTAAACTCATGTAAATCTCGTTCACTAGAGGAGTGGCATAAGGTTTTGGGACACTGCAATGTTAAAGACATTTTGAAGTTAGAAGATAAAGCTGAAGGTATGACAATTAGTGACAAAATTAATTTTGATTGCATAACTTGTCATGAAGGTAAAATGCATTTATCTAGGAACAGATTACCAGATGAGAGAGCAAAGAGTAAAATGGAATTTGTGCATTGTGATCTTGCTGGACCAATGAGTATTAAATCAAGGGAAAAATCTAAATATTGTATTGTTTTTGTAGATGATTATTCAGGATCTGTTTTTGTTTATTTCTTGAAGCAGAAAAGTGATGCACTTAATGCTACTAAGAAATTCCTTGCTTACACTAGTTCTTATGGTGTTGTTAAAAGATTAAGGTGTGATAATGGAGAATTTACTTCTTCAGAACTTAGAGAATATCTGGTAAGTAATGAGGTTAAGCAAGAATTTTCTTCACCAAATTCACCACACCAAAATGGTACTGCTGAGAGAATGTGGCACACATTGTTTGAAATGGCTAGATGTCTCTTAATTGAAGCTTTTTCTTCTTGGGGTATTAAAGCCAACACTTGTGGTTAATTGAAGCAAAGCTACCAAAATTCATGTGGAATTATGCTGTTAGGGCAGCTGCTTATACAAGGAATAGATGCTACAATTCTAGACTAGATAAAACCCCATATGAAGTGTTAACTAAGAAGCCCAAACTTGAAAATATGCATATTTTTGGTTCCCTGTGTTATGCTTATGTTGAAAAGAAAGCTAAGCTAGACCCAAGATGTGAAAAGGGAATATTTGTTGGCTATGATTCATACAGTCCTGCTTATCTTGAATATTATCCAGGAACTGGCAGTTCGAGAAAGGTTAGGTTAGTACATTTTACTGATAAATTAAATTTTGATAAATCCCAATGTCTAAAGGAAGATGGTGAATCAGAAGATAGTGAATCGGATTCTGATAATGAGAATGTCATTTGCAATGAAAAGAAAACAACTGTTAATGATAATCAAAGTGATCCTGTTTCTAAACCTATTGTTGAAGATGAGCATAGTGAAATTAATGCAGATTTGACTGAAACTGAAAGGGGAGGTGAGTCCCGTTACCCAAGTAGGGAGCGAACTGCTCCCAAATATCTTGAAGAATATGTTGATCCTAATAGTGTTGATTTACTGGGCTATTCTGTTCTTTATTGTTGTAAATTAACTGAAATTCCTGAAAGCTATAGAGAGGCATTAAATTCACATGTGGCTCACAAATGGATAGCTGCAATGGATGATGAAATTCAATCTTTGAGAGATAACAATACTTATGAATTGTGTAGTTTACCAAACAACCGTTGTATTGTAGGTGGACGATGGGTATATGCCATTAAAGAGGGGTTAAATGGTGAAGAGCAATATAAAGCTCGCTATGTTGCAAAAGGGTATTCACAAATTGAAGGTGTTGATTATACTGATACTTTTTCTCCTACAGTGCGTATGACCTCAATTAGAATGCTCATGCAATTGGCAGTACAATATGATTTAATTGTGCATTGTATGGATTTTAAAACTGCCTATCTTAATTCTGATATTGATTGTGAAATATTTGTTCAACAGCCTGAAGGTTACATTGAGACAGGTAGTAATAATGAACAATTGGTTTGGAAACTGAATAAATCTCTGTATGGTTTAAAGCAATCAGGCAGAAATTGGAATAATATGCTCCATGATTTCTTAACTCAAAATTATTTTGAGCAGTCATTAAGTGATCATTGTGTGTATGTCAATAGAAGACATAACTTTCATGTAATTATTTTGGTTTGGGTTGATGATATGATCATTGCCAGTAGTGATGAGAAAGCTCTGTTTGACACTAAACGTGTATTTGTCATAATTTTGAGATGAAAGATTTAGGGAAACTTTCATGGTTTTGGGGTATTGAGTTTGTTTTTGATGGAGATTGTATAAAAATGAACCAGAGTAAGTTCCTTGAGAAAGTTTTGAGAAAGTTCAAAATGGATGAATGCAACCCAAAGTCAATTCCTTGTGATCTAAGTGTTAATAAGTTTACTTTTGAGGAAAGTCCTGAACTAGTTGATAGTACTCTTTACAGAAACATTGTTGGAAGCTTGATATATATCATGACTTGTACTAGGCCTGATTTAAGTTTCGTTGTGTCTAAACTTTCACAGTATATGGCTAGGCCAACTCAAAGTCATTTGGCTATGTATAAATATGTTTTAAAATGTCTTAAAGGTACTAAACAACATTGCCTTGTTTTTAAGAGGTCTTACGATACTATTGAGATTTCTGGTTACTGCGACTCAGACTGGGGTAGTTCTGAAGATCGTAAAAGTATTTCAGGTTATTGTTACCAAATGAATGCCGATAGTGCTCTTATTTCTTGGAAGAGTAAGAAACAAAGCAATGTAGCTTTAAGTTCTTGTGAAGCAGAGTATGTTTCATTGACTTTTGCTATCCAAGAAGCAGAATTTTTGCAGCAGTTGTTAACTGATATGATTAATGTTGAAGTCAAACCCATCATATTATTTGTTGATAACCAAGGGGCAATTAAACTTGCTAAGAACCCTGTTTACCATCAAAGGTCTAAACATATAGACGTATGCTATCATAAGTTATGAGTAAAAATGTTGATTTAGTGTATGTCCTCTCAATTGAAAATAAAGCCGATATGTTTACAAAACCAATAACTAAAACAAAGTTAATTTATCTTCATTTGTGTCATTAATGATTTTGTAATATTGACCTTTGATAGCTATGTATTTTTGCTCTTGATTACCATGATGTATATATTTGTTGTGTAGTGATTTGCAGATTGATGAGAATAAAAGTTTATGGGGGGTGTTAGAATATTAAAATTTTATTTATGATGCATTTAGTGATGTTGATTATGCGCTTGGGTGCAGTCATTTGTTTTTACCCATAATTCTTGTGTTATGATGTACGTGGCATGACACCGCTTTTGTCTGAGACTCCGAGTAGTGTAACCGGCAAGTTCATCGCCGAAGGTACTCTGTACTGCTGTATCTCTCACATTCTCCTCACTAAAGTGACTCATTTATGTAGTGATCGCTTTTATTTAATCCACCATCATGTCCTCTGTGGTCACAATTTCTTCTTATGACCTCTGCAACTAAAATACAGAATACGGTCTATTAAATTTCTTATTCCTGATCAAGATAATAATCTTTGGCACCGTCGTTCAATTCATTCATTATGAATGTTGCATAAGATTTTTCATAACTCTGACCATCCTTTACATTCAGATCTCCCTGGACAATTCTATCCTATTCGTGATACTAGGCAGGCAGTTAATTCTAATACCCAGGCCTTCTCCATCGTGAGGCTCAATACTACACAGTATTCTAGAAGTTTTATTCCAGCTGTTACCACGGCAAATGTTTTTATGTTAACCAGGCTGACACGAGTCTTTTTAGAGTTTATATATGACGTATCTGTTTTTGACGTTGTTAATAGTTTATATAGGACATATCTGTTTTGGCGTTGTTACTGTTTTTAGAATGATTTGTTGTTAATTTATTCACATCATTTATTCATTTCCTTATTTCCTTTCCTCACTGGGCTATTATTCCCTTTTGGAGCCCTTGGGCTTATGGCATCTTGCTTTTCCAACTAGGGTAGTAGCTTGGATAATAATAATAATAATAATAATAATAATAATAATAATACCCAAAGTGAAAAAAAAAATCATCAATAACCTCACTCTGGTTGTGGACAATACGGGCCTTTTGCGCCGGACAGGGGTAGGAATAGATATTCCTTCATCCCTCGATTTTACTTGTCCGGGTTACCAAGCACAATTTCGCAAAACATCTCACCACCACCATTTTGCCATTCTAAAAATCACTACTACACTTGCACTTGTAACTATTGTAAGGACAACATCCTAGAACGCTTACAGCAATATCATCATCTGTGTATACATTTTCTGTACATATTATTTATTCAGTACAGTGCAGAATCATCTGCCCTTCATTTCTATATACATTTTATTATAATATGTCAAGCATCTACGGGCCAACCAAGGGAAAGGCCCGTGCCAACAACAAGTGTTGGCTTTAATACCCCAAGAAGATGTCAAGCATGGGGTTTCATATTTATTGTAATGTTAACTGTAGAAAACACAAATGCCCCGCATTTTTCACCTGTTTGCAGTCGGTCAGTCACCTTGCTACACTACCGTCCGCATAGGTCAATGTACTTTTGCCCGTGTTGGAAATAAAGTATCACTCCTCTATGGTCTGTCATCTCGGACCCTCACAATACATACACCCCGACCTCTTCATATTAGGCAAATAGATCATGACCTGGGTAATTGGAGTAAAAACAGCTCAGAAAACTGTCGTAATATGTCATGCATTTAGAAGATTGTTATTTTCTCTTGTTTAAGTCCTTGGGCTTATAACATCCTTGCTTTTATAGTAATATGCTGCTGCAGATTACTTGGAGCTTTACCCAAGATGGGGGCTTTTCTGACATGTCATAGCCGCCCCCTGCTTTTATAGTATTATGCTGCTGCAGATTACTTGGAGCTTTACCCAAGATGGGGGCTTTTCTGACATGTCATAACTGCCCACTAGGGATAGTAATATGCTGCTGCAGATTACTTGGAGCTTTACCCAAGATGGGGGCTTTTCTGACATGTCATAGCCGCCCCCTGTTTTTATAGTATTATGCTGCTGCAGATTACTTGGAGCTTTACCCAAGATGGGGGCTTTTCTGACATGTCATAACTGCCCACTAGGGATAGTAATATGCTGCTGCAGATTACTTGGAGCTTTACCCAAGATGGGGGCTTTTCTGACATGTCATAGCCGCCCCCTGCTTTTATAGTAATATGCTGCTGCAGATTACTTGGAGCTTTACCCAAGATGGGGGCTTTTCTGACATGTCATAACTGCCCACTAGGGATAGTAATATGCTGCTGCAGATTACTTGGAGCTTTACCCAAGATGGGGGCTTTTCTGACATGTCATAGCCGCCCCCTGCTTTTATAGTATTATGCTGCTGCAGATTACTTGGAGCTTTACCCAAGATGGGGGCTTTTCTGACATGTCATAGCCGCCCCCTGCTTTTATAGTAATATGCTGCTGCAGATTACTTGGAGCTTTACCCAAGATGGGGGCTTTTCTGACATGTCATAACTGCCCACTAGGGATAGTAATATGCTGCTGCAGATTACTTGGAGCTTTACCCAAGATGGGGGCTTTTCTGACATGTCATAGCCGCCCCCTGCTTTTATAGTATTATGCTGCTGCAGATTACTTGGAGCTTTACCCAAGATGGGGGCTTTTCTGACATGTCATAGCCGCCCCCTGCTTTTATAGTAATATGCTGCTGCAGATTACTTGGAGCTTTACCCAAGATGGGGGCTTTTCTGACATGTCATAGCCGCCCACAAGGGATAGTAATATGCTGCTGCAGATTACTTGGAGTTTTACTCAAGATGGGGCTTTTCTGACATGTCATAGCCGCCCCCTGCTTTTATAGTAATATGCTGCTGCAGATTACTTGGGGGTTTACCCAAGATGGGGGCTTTTCTGACATGTCATAGCCGCCCCCTGCTTTTATAGTAATATGCTGCTGCAGATTACTTGGAGGTTTACCCAAGATGGGGGCTTTTCTGACATGTCATAGCCGCCCCCTGCTTTTATAGTAATATGCTGCTGCAGATTACTTGGAGCTTTACCCAAGATGGGGGCTTTTCTGACATGTCATAGCCGCCCACAAGGGATGTCAGATACATGAGTAAGCGTGTACTCATGGAGAGTACAGTTCCAGCTCTGCCCATAGAGCAGTAATGGACATGGTGTTTTATAAGCTCAGCCCAAAGAGCTTTATTGGATTCGAATGTCATTGCAACATTCTACAAGCAATGTTTGTATCATACAATAGAGGTCCCACTAATTATTCAAAATTGTAGGTTGCCATGTTTTCCTCTGCTCTTTATCAATCTAAATATGAAAATTAAGTGTATTTTACTTTCTTTATAAATTTAGAATGTAACCTTGACTCAACTGAAGAGTAAGTAATCATTCATATGCAATGCAACAGAATTTAAGACACATTGTTTGGATCCATGCCTTTACCATGGGATTAGTGGATGACTTGACTAACCGGAATGGTTGATTTGGAAGTAAGACACATTGTTTGGATCCATGCCTTTACCATGAGATTAGTGGATGACTTGACTAACCGGAATGGTTGATTTGGAAGTATGACACATTGTTTGGATCCATGCCTTTACCATGGGATTAGTGGATGACTTGACTAACCGGAATGGTTGATTTGGAAGTATGACACATTGTTTGGATCCATGCCTTTACCATGGGATTAGTGGATGACTTGACTAACCGGAATGGTTGATTTGGAAGTAAGACACATTGTTTGGATCCATGCCTTTACCATGAGATTAGTGGATGACTTGACTAACCGGAATGGTTGATTTGGAAGACACATTGTTTGGATCCATGCCTTTACCATGGGATTAGTGGATGACTTGACTAACCGGAATGGTTGATTTGGAAGTATGACTGTATGACAGCTGTGTGAAATTTAACATATTCAGAATGGCAATCAGGAGTTGTTAATATATGAATGAAGATTAGACTGATTCCAATTAAGTTATTATATGTCAGCTGTAGTGAAATTTGCTTAAAAAGATGAATATAACCAATAATAATAATAAGGAAGAGGGGAATATGGGGAAAGGAAGAGTACCCCTGGTTACAATCCAGTTTATAGCTCAAAGGCAGGTACTCGAGATGGTAAAGATTAAGGAAACAGGGAGAAAGAGAAGTACAGGAGAAGAATAAAAGAGAGGGGCAGACCCTCTTGCGATATTAGGGAAATGGTAGTTTTGTAGATGAATATATGTTAATAATTTAGAAGTTGTTTGTGAGATGAGAGAAAAAGATCAAATCTTAATAGATTATTTATATATATATATATATATATATATATATATATATATATATATATATATATATATATATATATATATATATGCAATACACCAAGAGAAACAATTAAACAATGATTGAATCCTAACCGGTTTTGTCTTGCGGCATCACCGAGTTTGCCTGATGATATCACAATATTGTGAGACGAGACCAGTCAGGATTCACTTACAAACTTAAATTGGTGCTATTTTAGTGGGCTATCTACCTGCATATTTTCCACTTTAGTAGGCGTTCTACCTACTTGTTTCTACTTTAGTAGGCAGTCTACTTGATTGTTTCTACTTTAGTAAGCAGTCTACCTGTGCCTTTCTACTTTAGTAGGTGGTCTACCTGCTTGCTTCTACTTTTGGAGTTGGTCTACTTGCTCATTTCTACTTAAGTAGGCATCTACCTATAATATTCTATTCTACATGGTGATTTCCAGCGTGGGTGACAATATCAAATGTTAATGGGCCTCAATCTTGGCTACAGTTATAATGGTTTTTGCTCTGACGTGGCTCGCCAAATTATCATTACATCACTGGTCCTTTGTTCTGGCAAGTGGTACATGTTGAGGTATGCTCACACATCCCGTTGGTTATTATTTCGGGGATTTTCTTTTTTACTTTCACCTCAGCAACAATAGCTATTTTAGTAGGCCATTCATCCGAATGAATTGCCGTACCTATTTTGCACTCACGTTGTATTATTGTCTTTATCTCAGCATTGCACATAGAAGCACCTTGTTTCAATCCCCTTTTGCTAAGTAAGCATCCTGTTTTAACAAGTACAAAATACAGTACACATCACAAGGCTAATTGTAGATTGAATTTTGCTATTAGATCGACTGCTGAAATAAACAAGGCGAGAGATCTCACATTTGTTTATTGGCCCTGAGCATCACATGTTGCAAACCTGTCCTCTCAAGCTAGAACTGTAAGGACACCGCTCCCTTCGTCGTCCAGAAAATCAACAAACTGTTTATTTATTTGAATTCTCCTTTTGCCACACCGTGGTTTCCCATGTATATGTATTCCGCTCTATCAGAGCTACATTTTGACATATGTATTATTTCATTACATGTTTCTGTTAACTCATAATTTGTATATTTGTAAGTGTAAGAAAACACATATATTTTGGCGGGCAATTCAATCTGATTTGGCACCAGCGCCATCCTACCTTTCCGTCCGCACCTTGTAATATACTCCCACGCACATTTGAATAAAGTATCAGTTGATCTTGGTGACACTTGTCTCACTGTCCTTACAACTGGTGACCCCGGAGTTGAAAGTAGCATCAGTGGTTTTGGCTTTGCCATTAACGGACTTATTACGGCCGTGCTACCTTCTCTATACTCCGTTACCTTAGGCGTGAGCCTGCCTTTGGTTCTCCCACACTTCAGTGAACGTAAGGCAGTAGGATGAGCTTAACCGACATATCAACTTCTCACCTCTTCGCCGACTCGTCGTCTGGCCACGATGCAGGAAGCAACACGCCCATCGCACCCAACGGCCTCGCCTCCACGCCCAAAGTCAAACTGCTGCCCTTTTCTCAACACAACACCGCTTCCTGGTTCCTGAGAGCAGACGTACTTTTCCGCGTCACTAGACTCAGCGACTCCAGCGCCATGGCTGACATCGTTCTCACCTCCATACCTGAAGAGGTATTCGACAAGATTTCCGCATGGCTCGACGCCCAGGCCGCCCAATTTTCATACGACGACCTGAGAATGAAACTCATCGGTATCTACTCCCTCTCTGTCTCAGCAAGGGCATAGAAAGTCCTGGACCTCGCCGGCAAGCCCATGGGTGACACCTCTCTTGTCGAGGCGTGGGACGAGTTATCCGGCCTGCTTATGCTCCCCGAAACAGACAGCAATGGCTGACGACGTGAGATTAGCTTATCTCGCGAGATCTTTCTTCGACGCCTACCACAGGACGTAAGGGCCCAATTGACAGACGCCGACACGCTCCCGATGAACGAACTTCTGTCGAAGGCTCAGAAGCTCCACGAGGCCTCCAAAGCATCTCACCTCGGAGCATCATCGTCAGCACCGCCTTCGTTCTCCTCCTTCAGCAGCTGCTCTTCCATAGACTCCTCGGCAACGGCCCCTGAGGACGACGAGATCAACGTTCTATCAAGAGAGAAACCACCGCAACCAACACGACCGAACCCTAGGACTAACCCCGCATGGTGCTTCTACCACTAACAGTTTGGCAGCGACGCCAAGAAATGTATAGCACCATGCAGTTTCCCTAGAAGATGACGCCAGAAGCATCCACCTGCCACCATCACAGCCGCAGTTAACCAAAACAAGAATGGTTTCTATATCCTTGATACCATTTCCAACCGTAGACTCATGGTAGACACCGGCGCTCGCAGTTCCTGGCGAATTCTTTCCCTCATCAACCGACGACACGCAGCTGGATCACCTAAGGGACATCGCCAGGAAGTTCAGGCCATGTCTCAAAACTTACCAGGACAGAACCAAGCACTTCAAGCCAAAAAGCCTGGATGACTGCGGGTACGTTTTCGTCCGTGTTGACGCTCATCGACAACCACTAAACCTTATTGAGGCAGCTACCGGGTAATTAAGAAAACAACAAAAGCCTTCCTTCTCGACGTCCATGGCCAAGAGGACTGGGTCTCAATAGACCGCGTGAAACCAGCGTTTCTCGAAGGAAGCGACACCGCCTCCGCCGGACCTGGCAGATCCAGAGTGCCACCTCAAAACAAGGCGCCCAACGAAAGAAAAATCATCATACGACGACAAGAGGAAGAGATCCTTATGCCGACTGCCGGTGCTCCCCTCCGTTCAAAAACAAGAGGAACCCTCTGACGCCCGAAAAGATACGAAGATTGATCATCAGACCTCTACGCCGCCCGATGTCTTGGGGGGGGGGGGAGTACTTGTAAGGACACCGCTCCCTTCGTCGTCCAGAAAATCAACAAACTGTTTATTTATTTGAATTCTTCTTTCGCCACACCGTGGTTTCCCATGTATATGTATTCCGCTCTATCAGAGCTACATTTTGACATATGTATTATTTCATTATATGTTTCTGTTAACTCATAATTCGTATATTTGCAAATGTAAGAAAACACATATGTTTTGGCGGGCAATTCAATCTGATTTGGCGCCAGCGCCATCCTACCTTTCCGTCCGCACCTTATGATATACTCCCACGCACATTTGAATAAAGTATCTTGGTGACGCTTGTCTCACTGTCCTTATAGAACCAGACATTACCAGGTGATATACTGATTTAGCAGACTTTGTTCCTGTCTTACCAAGGGCTTAACTAATGCTGTGTTCTATGGGTTGAGCGTGTAAAGCAACAGGAGTGCTCTATAGGTTGAGCACGCAAAACAACAGGAGTCTCTATAGGTTGAGTGCGTAAGGCAATAGGAGTGCTCTATGGGTTAAGTACGGAAAGCAACAGGAGTGATCTATAGGTTGAGCATGCAAAGCAACAGGAGTGCTCTATTGGTTGAGTGCGTAAGGCAATAGGAGTGTTCTATGGGTTGAGCGTGTAAAGCAACAGGAGAGCTCTATGGGTTAAGCACATAAAGCAACAGGAGTGCTCTATGGGCTGAGAGTGTAAAGCAACAGGAATGCTCTATGGGCTGAGCGCATGAAGCAACAGGAGTGCTCTATGGGTTGAGCACATAAGGCAATAGGAGTGCTCTATGGGCAAAGCAAGAGCTGTACTGTTTATAAGTATCTGTTACTCAAATGAATTTAAAACTTCGGGAAAACATAAAGATATATGATAGTAATTGTAACCTTTGCGGGGAAGTGATAAATTGAATTAATCAATTCAAAGATGAAGTAACTATAGATCAAAGGTATTCAAATTTTAGGCTTAGAGCATCCTTAATAAATCCCCTATCACTGACGTTCAGGGAAACCCTTCCACATTCGACAATGTGATGCTTACTTGTCAGTGACTAGACAAGGACTCCACGTTGTAGTGCTAGCTTGCACGAATGGCCGGCATTGTGCTGGACACAGGTTCTTGCGTTGGCAGCATGTAAATGATGTCCATAGGGACCCTTAAGCCCAAGGCAACCATACAGGTTCAGGGAAACCCTTCCACATTCGACAATGTGATGCTTGCTTGTCAGTGACTAGACAAGACAAGGGCTCCACGTTGTAGTGCTAGCTTGCATGAATGGCCGGCATTGTGCTGGACACAGGTTCTTGCGTTGGCAGCATGTAAATGGTGTCCATAGGGACCCTTAAGCTCCAGGCAACCATACAGGTACAACGACATTAATTATAGATTTGGCCACATAGGGTTTGTAAAATTTATCACGATGAATCATTTATTATAGAAGGAGCTTTAGTTTAAAGGTAGTTAAACTTTAAAAAGCATCCTTTACAAATTCCCCATCCCTATTGATCAGGGAATAGCTTACACATCAACAACTTGGCTATGTCGAAATTTTGGAAATCAAATTTTGATTACTAATTAGGGATTCGAAAAGTCTATGATGTGAATGATTTTTTCTGATAGTTATATTTAATTATTTTATATAATAACTTTTACCTTATGAAATAAATAAATTATTCATCCAATTTTAGACTTAAAACCTATTAATTTTCAATTTCTTTTATTGATTTTATAATCTCATTTGAAGAATGCCTAGGCGACTAGCGGTGATACAGTATTTTGTTTAGATTAAAATTATGAACAATCTCTTTGTTGTTAGTTTTGACAATGCCTATTCTTATTTCATGAGTAAGATTGAAGGCATTGCTAGCTCCCTACAGTTCCCTTCCTGGTTCCTAGTTCCTGAATCCTAACTGCTCACACCACAAAATAAGTCTGCGGCCATTCTATCGCTATACAGGTAGACGCAAAGTTATTATAGATGATACAATCACCTTCTTAGATAGAACTAGTATATATATTTGAATTCATGACAAACCCAGTCAAACACTTTACCAAAACAAGAATGGTTTCTATATCCTCGATATCATTTCCAACCGTAGACTCTATATATTACTAAAATCTATGGAAGAATCTTTTATATATAACATTTAAAATGATAAAATGATGTACACCGTAAATAAAGAATTTTTATCCTTCAAACCATAATAAAACTATTTATAAAATTATCCTAAATTCTTATTAATGGGTGTATAAACATCGGCATTTCTCTTCGCGTGAGACTTTAAACTTCTCAATCGGCATGCGAAAGTACATCTGCGTAACGATTTATTATGTTTTCGTTATATATATATATATATATATATATATATATATATATATATATATATATATATATATATATATATATATATATATATATATGTGTGTGTGTGTGTGTGTGTGTGTGTGTTTGTGTATATGAATGAAATTGAGTTCTTTGCATGGGCTATAGATGTGTTTAATTTCTGTTAATACGAATCTTTAAGAATTCAAGCAGTGATTCCTGTTTGCATATTCACTTTTTAGTAACACATTCGATTTATTCATTCTTAAGAAATATATTATTGAGAATGCCTTCGAAGATTTTTTATTAATAGGGTGTGCTTTGGAAGCATTAATTTTTTTCCTTCTAACTCTTTATTTCAATCAGCTCCCATTAAAGAAATAAATAATTGAAAATAAAATGAACTCGTTATTTCGATAGGAGGAAAACTTGAGGCAAAGAAATAGTCATGATTGTACCAATTATATCGCTAAACATAAAACTGTTTTCTTTCTAAAACTATTTTATGTAATGTTGTCAGCGTTTGTAGGGTGACGGCCAGATCCCGTAGAAAGCGGGAATATTCTGAACTGTGGCCGTAGTTCTAAAAACGATTTTGGCGGGAGAAGCTAACTTAAAAAACCCACCTAACCTATGCTAAAAGCCGTATCCTTAACCAGGGGGGCTTCGCCCTCCCCGGAACCCCCCCCCTTACACAACAGTTTCCTTACTTTCGAGTACGACGGGAGAAGCTAACTTAAAAAACCCACCTAACCTATGCTAAAAGCCGTGTCCTTACCAAGGGGGGCTGCGCCCCCCGGACCCCCCCTTTCACAACATATTTAAGATCCGTAGACCATTTCCAAACGTTTTTATTCTATACAAGATAACAGTCGGAGCGATAATAAGCAAATTCTGAACTGTGGCCGTCGTTCTAAAAACGATTTTGGCGGGAGAAGCTAACTTAAAACACCCACCTAACCTATGCTAAAAGCCGTATCCTTAACCAGGGGGGCTTCGCCCTCCCCGCCCCCCCCCCCCTTACACAACAGTTTCCTTACTTTCGAGTACGACGGGAGAAGCTAACTTAAAAAACCCACCTAACCTATGCTAAAAGCCGTGTCCTTACCAAGGGGGGCTGCGCCCCCTGGACCCCCCCCCTTTCACAACATATTTAAGATCCGTAGACCATTTCCAAACGTTTTTATTCTATACAAGATAACAGTCGGAGCGATAATAAGCAAATTAGGACGCTTGGCCGTAGCGCTACAAACTACCCTAATGTTGTCAGCAGGAACAGAAATCGATTCTTTTCAATGCATTTCTATTGAAAGCCATTTAAAAAGAGCCTAAATTGAAATCTGTCATTAAAACAAGTATTTCAATTTATATATATACTCTAAATTACGTCTTATTTCTAGTAACATACGCTTAAATATAACCTACCAATTCCTCAGATTTCCTATACAGATTAATTTTACAATATACAGAATTCAGATTTTTATTTCAGTAAATATGCAGATACTTTAAAATATGTGGCAACACTGTGGGACCTACGGTTCTGGGAAATGTCCTCCAAAATAGGTGCAAAGGTAATTTAGGAATACGTGATGTGGAAACGTCTCTAGTACTGGCAACAGTGATAGTTTCACCTACATAGTGACACCTGTAAGAATAAAACTCCTGACATACTGGTAGACACACCCTGATTACAATATCTGGGGGGTCATTCCAAAGGATAAGACTTGCATATTATTGATTTGAGATGTAGAATTCCCACAGTAATTTAACCAAATCAAATTTTGATCACTAATTTTCAAAATTCAAAACGTCTGAGATGTTAACACGTTTCTTCATTAAATACATTCAATTATTTTATATGGTAACTTTTATTTCATGAAATATCATATAGTAAATAAATTATTTATTATATTCAAGACTCAAAACCCACTAATTTGCAATGTTTTATTGATTTTATACATCTCATTTGAAGGAGGCCTACGAGACTATTGGGGAGACAGTATATTGTGTAGATTAAAATTATAAGCAAATAATCTCGTAGTTATCAATTTTGACAATGTCTATTCTCATTTCATGAGTAAGAATGAAGGAATTGCTGGCTCCCTTCAATTTACGTCTTGGTTCATGGTTCCTAAGGGCTCGGTCAGACCAAGCGCGGCTAGCGGCGAGGTTAGCGAGAAGAGGTAATGGCGGCAAATTGAAACCTTAGGTATCTTATGTTCGCCGCTAGCCGTGCTTGGTCTGGCCGAGCCCTAACTGCTCACTCCACAAAATAAGTCTGCGGGCACTCTATCTCATTATAAGTTGGTGTAAAGCTTTTAAGCTTATACCTAATACTGTAATTAAGCTCATTTTACCTGTACCATAAGAATAGATAATGCTATTCTTAATTCTTATTCTTATCCCTTGAAATCAACTGGGATAACATCTTGCTGTCATCAGTTTTGGTAACCTATTGTGGGGCACAGTGTAAAATCCGGACGTCGGACGTCGGACGAGTGGTCAGTTTGGACTTTCAAAATTCTTCTTGCATATGGAACCAGATCCCTGCTCGGATTTTCCAACATGTCAACGCTTATGTCTTGTTTTATTGACTGTTCTAATTCTGGTCATGAAAATAAATGTTCTGTAGTATCTACTTCTTCATCTTTGCACAGGTCACATACATCATCTGTGTATCTTCCCCTTGAAATTTGCTATTAAATTGAGTATATTTAATCTTGTCTTGATTACAAGGGTTGCATTATTCAGATCTATTTCTCTGATATAAGGCTGTGGGTCATTTTCTTCTATAAATCTTATTTTTTTTCATCACTTTCCTCAATAGTTTCTAACATTCTTTTCTTGATTTCTTTTTTAGGGTTTACCCCCAACTTCTTATTTCTTCAACCCATAGTTACTACAGATTTCTGTGGAGAAATTATGTTTCTATTCGACTGTTGAGTGGGACCTTGTTGTTCCAGGAAAGTCTCCTTAGGTCATGTACACAAAGATCAGTAGGGGAGGAAAAGGAGCCCTATCACTCAAGGCACTAACTCCCTGTTAATAACTTTGATGACGTAGTTCACGAACCTTCACTCTGATAATAAAGTCTTCTTCATCCAGATACCTAAAAATTCCACACATGACTAAGTAATCAATGGATGGTCTACCATAGCTTTGTCAATCTAAGGCCATCTATAGCCTACTCTTAGGCTCTTTTTCGAATCCGTTCTAGTGGTCCCAGAGCGATGCTGGACAGGCCTTTACGTTAACATGGACAAAGGAAATGGATAGGAGCGGTGATATATCTAAGTAAAGTTAAATGGAGATCTTCACCCTCAAAGCATTAAATTAAAGAAGCGTACACTCGCTTATACCAACTTATCTATATCTACAGTGGGTTACTTTCAACATCTCGGGTGCATCTAACCCGTACTATACTATAGATTGGTAGAATCTTCAAATAATGGGGTTAAAGATACCAATGTCAGTAATTTTTTCTAATTTCTTTATTACGGTAAAGAAGAGAATCAGAGCAACTCAATGATTTATTCAAATGGCAAAATTAATAAATGAAATATTAACCACAATTTAGAACACAAAGCACTGAAATTGATAAACTGTATGAAAGCGTGGGATTAACCCTCAAACAGAATAAATTAAATCAAAATCTTATGGTAAATAACTTATGCTGTAGGCTACTGTGAGGTCCCAACATGTGGTCAGTGACCTCAAGCAATTACCAACAAATACAACACAAGTACATTAAATTCCATGCACGCAGCCCGAAAAATGTAATGCCAGAATGTTACCTAAACAAGACTTTGAGACAAATAGAAACTTATCTAATGGGGGAATGGCCATTAATTAAACTCACAAGACTATTTCATCCTGGGCGCCCGTGTCCAGAGAATGGCGGTCTTGAGTTCTACCTGACTAGGCCTACTGCACTGGTTTAGCGGAGTCAATGGCCCCTTCCAACTCACCTCTAGCCTTAATCAGAGGTTTCTGCGGGACTGGATGCTTCTCCTCAATATCTGTGACCTCTCAAGGTGTCTACTTGTTCTCGTCCTTTGTGGAATCCGGATCTGTCAATGTGCAAAGGGACAGGCTAGTGGAGGAGAGTGGGAGCACAAAGTTGGCTTGGGAGCAATTGACTCACCTGGTAGTTATGTGTCGCACCATGGCTTGGAACTTTGTGAGGTCGAGTTCAGGTCGACAGCGTCCAGCTTCCTTCACTCAACAACAGCGCATCTCGATGCGTAGGCCAGTGGTCTTGAGGTGCCATCTCTAATTTAGGACAGGCTTGAAACACTTGTGGTTTGTGAGTTTTAAGCAATACACTTATTTAGAATACAAGGAAAATCTTGCAACTCAAGGGGACAAAGATAATCACTAGCAGACTTGAGTAGTAGTAGAGAAAAATTCAAAGTACCTAAATACTTAAGGTAAAATAATGAATACAAATATATTTATCTTGAGACACTCGCTTAAAGAAGAATCATCACTCACATTTTCCCTGCCGCGACGTCACAAACAATAATAATGTCTACATAAAATAAACTGTGAAGAAGAAGAATAGTGAAGAAAATTCTTTAGAATTTCTTCTATGCTGTTACTCCAGCACTTTCCATTAGGGGTCTTCAACTGATCCTCAATTATCTCTCTTACTAGTCTTTTTCAATTTGAGTTTATGATGTTATGGAAGAGCATTAATTTTTTATATTCTATTCTGCAAGAATGCCCCAATATGGAGTACTTGCAGGTTGTTCATACACATTCCTTATTATCCTACATTGAAGGTTTTCCAGATAAAGATCTCTTATTTTACTCCATGTTTCAACATTAGCAAATATTGTTGGTACTACTACTGTTTCTTTCTTTACAGGAGAAGCATCCCGTGTGCGGGAATAGCTTTTGCAAGGTCCGTAGCAAGAATTTCTACGGCCATGACGTGTGCAGGGCCCATGCTCGCTGCGCAGTCACCAAGGGGGCTCTCAAATACTGGGACCCACAGGTATGTACCGTTTGTAACAAACTGGTAAAAAAGGCTTTTGATGATCAAAAGTCTACTGAGTCAAGGAATGCAGCAAGGGACGCGCTGCGAAAATGGGTCAGAGGTTTTCAGAAGAACACCTCTAGCCCATACCTTCCTAATAAGAGGATGAGGGACTGTCTTTTCCCTAGGGCATCTGTGGATGCAATCATTCCCCAGGCTCAACCTGAGATTCCCCTTGTTCAGATTCCGGTAGAATCTTATGTTTCGGACACCTTGAAGGGATTCCAATTAGATGACAACATGTTGGTTGTCTCAGAGGAGACTGAGAACAATCTCCTAGTCAAAGAACTGGAGCAGGAGGATGACGTACCTCCTGAGGCCGAAGTTGATAAGACCGATACGATTTCGGTATCATCAGCCGCGGTGACAGAGCCGGTGTCTTTTACTTCATCTACTGCACCCCAGTTAGATTCCATCACGACTACGTTGCACTCGCTGCTGTCTATGGTGCAGGACATTCAGAAGAAATCGTCCGAGAAAGAAGCTTCTTTTCGGACGGAAATGCATCAGTTGGTTGCAACACGTTTAGCCCCGAAGAAGCTAAACGTCAAGGATCTCCCCGCTTTCTCTGACGTTAATCCTTAGAGATATGCAGTGCATATGCTAATGTCGGGGGGGGGGGAGAGATCTTCCTCTCAGAGAAACTGGGCACTGTCCCAGTAGAGGAAATTGACTTTTTGCCCAGCAAAGGGGCCTACCCGGATTGCTATGTCCGTCTGAGGATGGAACCTGCATCCAAGGAGGGAACAGAGCCAAAGGAGACGATTGTCTTCGAACTCTCTAAGGCTCAGGCCTTATATACGACCACCTTGAAAGAGAGGGCCTTTACTAGCTCCAAGGTGCCGGCTCTCAGCAAAAAGCACTCTTCCTTTATTGCTGACCCCAAACGTGCCTTCCCCTTTATGGACAAAGGGTTTAAGGCAGCCGTAAAGGCAGTTGAAGCAGGGAAACCTTGCCCTACACTGGAGGAGTGTAGATCCTTTTCCCTTGCTTTTCCATCAGATGATAAAAACTGGAAGGATGTTCATAACACCTTCACAGTTGGGAAGCTGGAGGCAGGTATTGCTGGACGACAGTTCGGCGAAGACCTCCCGAAGCTGTCGGAGTCTCTCCTGCGCAGGGAACAAGAGACTAAGGAACGTCTTGCTGCTTCCATGTCTCTGCAGACTGGCTTAGAGACTATGGCAAGCATCTCGGACACCCCCAGATATGTATATGGTCTTCGCCAAATCTCATTTGACGACAGTCACCAAGGACTTGTACAACTTTATCAAAGCTCGAAGGACTTGTAGAAAGTTCGTGTTCGAGGCGAGACACGAACCAAGGAGGCTTATAGCCTCCAATATCTGGGGAAAAGACCTCTTCCCAAGCAAAGTGGTCAAAGAGGTCGTGGACAAAGCCGCTACGGAGAACAGGAATCTCCTCTCCAAATGGGGCTTGTCCTCAAAAAGAAAATCTTCTGCTGATGAGGGTCCCCAGCCGAAGAATAAATCAAAATGACCAGGAGTGCCCTCTCAGCCTAGAAAACCGCAACAGCTTCCCGTGGCCACGGTGCCCCAGACGGTGGCACAACCAACCACCACCTTCCAACTGGTTCCCCAAACACTGACGACCCAATCGCCGGTGTTCACCCCAGTTTTTAGGCCGAAGTCTCGAGGTTCCTTTCGAGGATCCTCTAGACGCCCCTTCAGAGGTAGGGGTAACAAAGGTGGACGTGGCCAAGGGGGGCAAGTCCTCCAACCAGCACTCCATGTGAGATGCTACCGGTAGGAGGGAGACTTTTCCTCTTCCGGGATCGTTGGACCTTTGATCCCTGGGCCTACAGCCTAATCTAGAACGGACTAGGGTGGAGTTGGAGCTCAACTCCACCAAACTTTCCTCAATTCTTCCAGCTTTCAACCCCCATTCTGGAAGAATATGTTCAGGAACTCCTGAACAAAAGAATTATAAGGAAGGCAAAGTCCATCAGATTCCAAGGAAGGCTATTTTGTGTTCCGAAGAAGGATTCGGAAAAGCTCAGAGTCATTCTAGACCTATCACCACTCAACAAGTTCATAGTGAACCACAGGTTCAGAATGCTGACACTTCTACACATAAGGACCCTTTTGCCCAAACAGGCATACACAGTCTCCATAGACATGACGGATGCGTACTGGCATGTTCCAATCAACCGTCAAGTTTCCCCCTACCTAGGGTTCAAACTACAGAAAAGAAAGTACGTTTTTAGAGCCATGCCCTTCGGTCTAAACATAGCCCCAAGGGTATTCACCAATCTTGCGAATGCAGTCATTCATCAACTACGCCTAAAAGTGGATCCAGGTAGAAGCCTACCTGGACGACTGGCTGGTGTGGGCAGCATCCGAGGAAGAGTGCAGGCAAGCCTCCAAGCAAGTGATCCAGTTCCTGGAACACTTAGGATTCAAGATCAACTTGGAAAAGTCTCGTCTATCTCCAGCTCAAAAGTTCCAGTGGCTGGGCGTCCACTGGGACTTACAGTCACACTGCCTTTCAATTCTGTCAAAGAAGAAGAAAGAGATAGCAGGATCTGTCAAGAGACTTCTTCAATCCAACAGGATATCAAGAAGGCAACAGGAGAGAGTGTTGGGGTCCCTTCAGTTTGCCTCATTGACAGATCCAATATTGAAAGAAAAATTAAAAGATGCATCAGGAGTTTGGGGAAACTACGCATCAAACGCTCGAAGAGATCTACAAAGGCCGATTCCAAATCGTCTGCGATCACTACTCAAACCATGGTCAGAAGCCAAGAACCTGAAGACCAAGGCACCTCTGAAACTACCTCCACCGCAGTCACCGTTCACACGGACGCCTCAAAAGAGGGGTGGGGAGGTCACTCTCATCATCGGAAAGTCCAGGGAACCTGGTCTCCCCTCTTCAAGTCCTATCAATTTTCTGGAAGCCATGGCGGTTTTTCTCTCTCTGAAGAAACTGGAACTTCGCTGCTCAATCCACATCCGTCTGGTTCTAGACAGCGAAGTTGTAATGAGATGCCTAAATCGACAAGGCTCGAGATCGCCTCACATAAATCAAGTGATACTGCCCATCCTCCGTCTAGCAAAGAAGAAGAGATGGCCCTTGTCAGCAGTCCACCTTCAAGGGTTCCGCAATGTGACAGCGGACGCTCTATCCAGTGTCAACCCGATAAGAGTCAGAATGGTCCTTAGACAAAAAATCATTCTCCTTCATATTACGCAAAGTCCCAGGACTGCAGATAGACCTCTTCGCAACGAGCGACAACAAGAAGCTACCCTGGTATGTAGCCCCATACGAGGAGCCTCTAGCGGAAGCAACAGACGCAATGTCCATAGATTGGAACAGGTGATCAAAGATCTACCTGTTCCCTCCAACCAACCTTCTGCTGAAAGTCCTCGACAAACTGAGATCCTTTCGGGAGATAGCAGCAATAGTGGCCCATAAGTGGCCCAACAGTGTTTGGTTTCCTTTAATAACAGAACTACGCCTGAAGTTGATCCTGTGGCTGGACCCAGTTCTGACTCAGCAAGTGCAGCAACTGACTGTCTCAGCTTCATCAGAGAAAACCCAGAACCTTCATCTCATGATTTTCTCGTCCTAGCGGTCAAGAAACGGTTTGGGATTTCTAGGGACAGTATTAACTTCTTAGAAGAATACAAGTCAAAGTCAACAAGAAGACAATATGAGTCTTCCTGGAAGGAATGGGTGGCCTTTGTCAAGGCGAAGAAACCTAAGGAGATTTCTACTGATTTCTGCTTGTCCTCCTTTATCCATCTTCATGAACAAGGTTTACCAGCCAACACGATTACTACATGTAAATCTGCCCTAGCCAAACCAATCCTATATGCCTTCCAGGTAGACTTTTCTAATGAAATCCTCAACAAGATTCCAAAAGCCGGCACTAAACTTCGGCCCGCAGCTCCTCCAAAGCCCATTTCATGGTCTTTGGATAAGGTTCTTCACTTAGCATCAACTCTGAACAATGAGGATTGCTTGCTGAAAGACTCAACTCAAAAGGTGATATTCTTATTTGCACTAGCCTCAGGAGCCAGAGTTAGCGAAATAGTGGCCCTCTCGAGGGATGATGGCCACATTCAGTTCACAGATTCTGGAGAACTGAACCTCTTTCCGGATCCGACGTTTCTCGCCATGAACGAGCTACCCACTAAAAGATGTGCCGGGTGGTTCTGTGCCGCAGGTACTAGCCCAGCCGGCAACATGCGGGTTGAACTGGTGCCGCCAGGTGCTAGCTTAGCCAGCAACATGCCGGCCGAACTACAGTAGATGATTATACAGTAGCCAGTATATTTGCAGTATAATATATACTGCAGACAGAAAACTATAGTACAAATTATACAGTAGTTTAATTTTCCAACATACCCTGTGTGTCCTGTCACAGTCTATTGTTGAGACCAATTCCACATGAAAGGAAGTATTCCTTCAATAGACTGAGAGCAATCAGTATTTTCACTTACCCCACAATATTAAAACCTTTAAAGAAATGTTAGTGCTAGTATACACTTATCCTGCTCCACAGGTAGAACTCCTTCTTTTGAATTTTCTTATAAGAAAATTCTATATTTAATATTGAGGGAGGTCACAGCAATTGGCTGGACAAGAGACACAAGTATGTGTCTTTCCTATTTCCTTTTTAGCTTACTATCCTAAGCTATAATGGTTTAAATACTAATAATTTGCATAACCTGTTTATCAAGAAGTGATAAACGACCACACAGTCATTTATTTTTCCTTTCTTTACAGGAGGAACCCAAAATGAAGTGTGAGGTGATGCTCTGTAACCACAGGAGTAGGAACTTCTGTGGTCACAAGATATGTGGGTCTCATGCCGCCTGCACCATTACCTCCGAAACCCTGCGGTACTGGGACCCCCAGAATTGCAAAGTTTGCTTGGCCTTGGTGGCTGAAGGTTTCGATGACCCCAAGTCAGCGGAGTCGAGGGATGCAGCGCGAGAGAAGTTGCGTAAGTGGGTACGAAGGTTCCAAAAGAACTCTCCGGGACCATACCTACCTAATGAAAGAATGCGTAACTTGCTGTTCCCTAAAGCAGGCAGTGAAGCTGTTGTGCCCCCAATACGAATTGGAACCCCCTGCGTCCAGATTGCCATCGAGACGGACGTCAGCGAGGCATTGCAAAGTATGGACATCCACCAGGAGGAAAGGATGTCTGAAGTGTCTTCGGACACTGAGAAGAATCTCCTTAGGGAGGATCCCGAGGAGGAATCTATTCTGCCTCCCAATGAAGAAGACGAAGCTGAACCGGAATCCCTTCCACCTGTGCCAGCACTGGAGCCGACACCTTCTACGTCTTCTGCCCTGACCCTTCCATTGGACAGGATGAGCCAGGCAGTTTTGGCTCATATCACGGCGCTAATGGAGAACATTCGCAAGCAAGGCGAAGAAATGGAAGCGAAGCTTGAGAAAGAGCTCCGTGAAGCACGGATCACCGCCTACCGAGGGTCTTACAAGCGACTTAGAGTCCAAGACCTCCCACCCTGCTCCGAGATGAATCCTTGGAGAAACGCGGAGTATATGCCGATTAACAACGGCAAGATCTACATCTCTGAGAAGATGGAAACCATCCCCTCAGACGACATCCAGTTTTGGCCAAGCTTTAACGCTTACCCTGATTGCTTCATTTGACTGAAGTATGAGCCAGCGCCAAAAGAGGAGACGGAACTGAAGGAGGTCATGGTTTTCGACCACGATAAGGCACAGGCTCTCTTGTCGAGTAGCCTGAAAAAGGCGGGCTATTCAAACTCGAAAGTGTCCACCTTGAGCAAGAAACACTCTACCTTTCTTGCTCCTGTTCCTGCTTTACGTCGAAGGCATTTAAAGCTGTTGCCCAGGCAGCAGAGGCAGGCAAACCATGCCCTGCACTAGAGGAGTGTAGGCCTCTGTCGTTAGCCCTGCCCATGGAAGAGAAGGAATGGAAGGAAGTCCACCTAACCTTCTCAGTAGGGAAACTGGACGCAGACATCGCTGGACAACAGTTTAGCGAGAATCTCCCTAAACTTTCTGACTTTCTCTTGCGCAGGGAACAAGAGACGAAGGAGAGACTGACTGCATCCTTATCCCTACAAAACTGCATAGAGATGTGTGCAGGCCAAAGAAGTACCCCAGACATACTCATGGTTCTGGCCAAAATGCATATGGCCACCCTAGTAAAGGACCTGTATGCTTTCATGAAGGCTAGGAGAGCCTGTAGAGAGTTCGTGTTCGCTGCTGCAACAGTGAAACACGAACTCAGGAAGCAGATATCTTCTAACATCTGGGGTAAAGACCTCTTCCCGAACGAAGTAGTCAAAGAGGTAGTTAAGAGGTAGTTGAGAAAGCCACCACGGAGAATAGGAACCTTTTCCAGAAGTGGGGTATCTCCTCAAAGAGGAAGTCTTCCCCGGATGCGGGTCCCCAACCTAAAAGGAAGACGAAGAAGCCTAGACTTCCCCCTTGGCCTGCTCAACAACATCCCACAGTCACCATGACCGCGGTGCCCTAAGTGGTGGCCCAATCACAGACCATCTTCCAAGTGGTGCCTCAACAGCTAGTTGCCCAGTCACCAGCATTCAACCCCGGGTTTGAGAGGCAAACCACTGCCTTTCGGCCAAAAGGTAAAGGATCCAGACAGGGCTCCTCTACACATCCCTCAAGAGGTAGGGGAGGACGCGGTCAGGGAGGTAAACCCTCCGGATAATCGAAGCAATGAGATGCTTCCAGTAGGAGGGAGGCTTCAACATTTTCAGGATCGTTGGACCTTCGATCCTTGGGCCCACAGCCTAATCAAGAATGGACTAGGATGGAAATGGAACAAGTCTCCACTATCATTTCCTCAATTCTTCCAACACTCCACCCCGTCAATAGAAGAATATACCTTAAAACTCTTGAGCAAACAGGTTATAAGGAAAGCAAAGTCCATCAAATTCCAGGGAAGGCTGTTTTGTGTTCCCAAGAAGGACTCAGACAAACTCAGAGTCATTCTGGACTTGTCGCCACTCAACATGTTCATAGAAAACAGCAAGTTCAGGATGTTAACCCTTCAGCACATAAGGACCCTGTTACCCAAAAGGGCGTTCACAGTCTCGATAGACCTGGCAGATGCTTACTGGCACCTTCTAGTCAGTCGCCCCCTCTCCTCCTACCTAGGATTCAAGTTACAGAAGAAAAAGTATGTCTTCAGAGCCATGCCCTTCGGACTAAACATAGCTCCAAGGATCTTCACGAAACTTGCAGATGCAGTCGTTCAACAACTACACCTAGAAGGTGTTCAGGTAGCAGCGTACCTGGACCACTGGCTGGTGTGGGCAGCATCCGAAACGGCTTGTCTGCAAGCATCCAAGAAAGTGATCCAGTTCCTGGAACATCTGGGATTCAAGATCAACTTCAAGAAGTCTCGACTCTCTCCAGCTCAAGAGTTTCAATGGATGGGAATCCATTGGAACCTGAGGTCACACCGCCTCTCCATTGCCTCAGGAAAGAGGAGGGAGATTGCAGGGTCTGTCAAGAGATTACTGAAATCTGACAGGATCTCAAGACGCCAACAGAAAATATTACTGGGCTTTCTCCAGTTCACAGCAGTAACAGACCCAGTGCTAAGAGTACAGCTGAAAGATGCGTCAGGAGTCTGGAGAAGATACGCATCAAACTCTCGAAGGGATCTAAAAAGACCTATACCGACCTTACTACGATCACTTCTCAAGCCGTGGTCGAAGGGCAAGAGCCTAACGAGGACCGTACCCTTGCAACCACCTCCACCATTGGTGACCATCCACACGGATGCCTCGACGGAAGGATGGGGAGGTCACTACCATCAAAGGAAAGTCCAAGGGACTTGGTCATCTCTGTTCAAGGCCTTTCACATCAATATTTTGGAGGCCATGGCAGTCCTCTTGACATCGAAAAAAAATCTCCCCTCGCAGATCAGTCCACATCAGGCTGATCTTGGACAGCAAAGTGATAGTGAGATGTCTGAACCGACAAGACTCAAGATCGCCCCATATCAACCATGTGATATTAGCCATCTTTCGTCTAGCGAAAAAGAAGAGATGGGACTTATCAGCAGTTCTCCTACAAGGGTTCTGCATTGTGACAGTGGACGCTATATCCAGGCTCAAGCCGATAGAGTCAGAATGGTCCCTAGACGCAGACTCATTCTCCTTCATCTTGGAACAAGTCCCGGAACTGCAGATTGACCTCTTCGCGAAGAGCGACAACAAGAAACTACCTTGATATGTAGCCCCATACGAGGACCCTCTGGCGGAGGGAACGAATGGACCCGGATTTACCTGTTCCCTCCAACCAATCTCCTGCTGAAGGTTTCAACAAGCTGAGATCCTTCCAGGGAACGGCAGATCTAGTGGCCCCCAAGTGGCCCAAGATCAACTGGTTCCCTCTTGTGATGGAACTGAAGCTGAGGCTGGTCCCTCTACCGAACCCAGCACTGTCTCAACGGGTTCAGAAGTCGACTGTCTTCACTTCATCACAGAGAAACCAAAACCTTCATCTCATGATTTTCTCGCCTTAGCGGTTAAGAAAAGATTTGGGATTTCTAAAGGCAGTATAGACTTCTTAGAAGAATACAAGTCCTAGTCAACTAAAAGACAATATGAATATCTTGGAAAAAGTGGGTTGCTTTCGTTAAAGCAAAAGGACCGAAAGAAATCTCAATAGACTTTTGTCTGTCCTTCTTTATCCACCTTAATGAACAAGGTCCAGCCGCCAACACGATAACTACGTGTAAGTCAGCCCTGACTTGACCTCTCCTATACGCCTTCCAAGTGGACCTGATGAACAAAATCTTTAACAAGATCCCAAAGGCATGCGCTAGACTTAGGTCTGCAGCTCCTCCGAAGCCCATTTCATGGTCCTTGGACAAGGTCCTACATTATGCTTCAACTGTGAACAATGAAGATTGTTCTCTTAAGGTTCTAATCCAAAAAGTTATTTTCCTGTTGGCTATAGCCTCAGGGGCTAGAGTTAGTGAAATAGTAGCCCTATCAAGAAACGAGGGCCACATTCAGTTCGCAGAAGTGGGAAAACTGAATCTCTTTCCTGATCCAACCTTTCTCGACAAGAACGAGCTACCCACTAAGAGATGGGGTCCCTGGAGAATTTACGCTCTGAAGGAAGATGTCTCTCTGTGTCCAGTAAAATGTATAAAGGTCTATCTTTGATGAACTTCAGACTTCAGGGGAGGACAGCTCTTCAAAAGAGAAACTTCAGGATCAAACTTATCCCTAAAACAACTGAGGGCGAAGCTCACCTACTTCATTCGCAGAGCGAATCCTGACAGTACACCTGCAGGTCATGATCCAAGAAAAATTGCTTCATCACTGAACTTTTTTCAGTATATGCACTTTGAGTGTCTTCGCTCATATACTGGATGGAGGTCATCCAGAGTGTTCTACAAACATTATGCAAAGTAAGTGCATGAACTGAAGCATTACGTGGTGGCGGCAGTTAGTGTATTAAAACTTGTCGTCTAGTGCTGCGATGAACAGTGAATTGATTGGGACTATCAATTAGGGTGAAAAGGTGTTGACACTTCCAGTGAGATACCTTTTAATTGGGTGTCACCATGGTGACACTAAGACTGTTCAAAATCTCAGGTGTAGAATTATACAGATAACACAGTGTGGATAGTATACAACATTTACAGAAAATTATATTGAAAATTTTATCAAAATTTTCAAATTTCAGAGTGGCACTAATCATTTCTTCCCTTTCAGGTAAAAAACCTTTTCTGTCTACGTTGTACGTATAATTCCCTTAACATGTTACACTTGTTATTCCAATTATTCATTCACTCTAAATAAATTTCTATTAGAGTGTAATTGCATCTTATCTCTCCTTGCAATTAGCACAATAAATATAGCTAGAGTTCTCTTACTTATTTACCTAGGTAAACCTCCTATTATTGTATGCTTACAAACAACATACAGTAGTTGATACTTATTTGTTCCAACAACATATACAAACCCTGAGACTTTTGTATATCTAGTTGATACTTATGTTTGTTCATACAATATATGCAAACCTTGAGACCCTTTTCTCGGAGGCATGCCAGACGCTGGCGGGCTGCCGGTTGAGGGTAACCCATTCCAGCCATCAGTCTATATGGCAGGGAAAGGGAGACAACCTCAAGTATTGTTGGCGGACCGCTGACATGCCGGCAACCGCCGGTGGCTGGCAGGCAACCGGCTGTAGGTACCCCTACCCTGTCATCGATCCATGTGACGGGGAGGAGACCTAGGCTACATGTCGGCTGTTGCCGGCAGAGTTGTGCGACAGTGGACTGGCACTTGATTGAGAGAGAGAAAGCAAAGAGGGAAGGAGAGGGGAGGGCAGCAGCTCACTACCCTAACCTCACCTTCCTCAAGAAGGAGGGTTCAAATGGAAGGAAGAATGTATTATGATCAGGCTTCCATCCAGCCACAGCTCAGCCGGCAGTCGGCTAGGGTTGCGGGTGGTAATCCAGGGGAGGACCGAAGAACACTCTAAGACAGCAGGGAGGTCTCCTGCCGGCAGATCGATCTGCCGTTATGCCATCCCATAGCTGAACTATGTAAGGGAAGCTAAACGGCTTGGCCTAGCAGGCGAAAAGACCGGACCGACCCCACATCCCGCCGGTACTCGGTGAGTTGTAGGACGGTGGACAGGGGTGTGATGGCTAGGCCATCACCAAAGGACAGAGGGGGAGGGGAAAGGGTCCTGTGAAGGGGTGTAGGGGTTGGTGTAAGCCTTCCCCAGCACCCTCAAAGGGGATTCTGTTTCGGTACCGGCACCACCCCAGGTATAGGGAGAGTACATTCTCCAGCCTAGGGTGGGTTAGTACAGTAAGAGAGCGGCATTGACGTGCCATCCCAAACTATAAAGAAACAGAATCCTTGAGCCTGCCTAACCTAGGCTAGGGAAAGCATATATCCCAGCCCAGAGTAGGCAGGCGCTGGACAAGTCACTAGGCCACAGGGAGGAAGGGTCGTAACCCTTTCAGGTGTGGCCTAGAGGGAAGGGCAGAGCACCCCCCACCTTTTGCCGTCCAGCGGGGACCAAAAGGAGATTTCATTCACCTAATGGGGTAGCTGGGGGCAAACGACTGGTACTCTGAGGTTCTGACCCTAACTCAAAGCTCATATACTATGGCTCTGGGCAGGGAAAGAAAGTCCTAGCCTAACCTCACCCGAATCACGATTCAAGGAAAGGAGGGCTAGGATGTAGCCTAGGCTACCTCAGAGGGAGGAGAGATTACCTTATGAGTAAAGGTAACTGGGAAGGTGTGAAAGTATACAAAAGCCCCTAAGCCGTTAGGTTAGGGGCAGAGGAATCGATTACCAAGATCATCAAAACCCCTTGTATACTCTCTAGAAGTCGGAAAAACCCATGTGTAATCACTGAATCTTATGTGTATAATTGCCTAATATCTTCATTTAATAAATTAACACCAGGAACACTTATTATATCATGCATGAAAGTAAACTAAAACGCCTAAGCTAGCATGCCTAGGCAACTAGGCTAGCATCTCTAGCGTCATAAAATCGGTTACCTACACTCGCCAAAATTAAAGAATACTATCTGCATAATATAACTAATTCCTAGCAATGAAGACTAAATAGCTAATACTGAAAATTAGTAAAGAAACTGGGTAGTTGTTCTGGCTAACTAAATAAAGCATGCGAAGCGAACAACAGCGTCAGGGACGCCTTCGGTTAGGCAATAGCTCCGCCACAAAACACAGTATTTTAAGATAAAAAAGCATTACTTTACGGCCAGAGCTAATTATACAGTATAAGAATAAGGTACTCAACTTCGCAGAGACAGAAGAAGCTGAAGATTGCGACATGCTGACAGTAAATAGCAAAACAACTGGGAAAAACACCTGGTCAAAGACGCTACTATGAAAGGAATGGAGTTCGCGGGCGGCGATGACGTCAGCCAAGATGGCGTCGCTTATGACGTCATCCGAGTACCAATAACAGTAATGGAGGAGGAGAACTTTGTAACCGCTCCTCCCATATCTTGCCACCAACTTCCCCCTCGAAGCGTAAACGCTATGGGAGGTACAGATAGCTATGTGGCGTGTCAAGAATACGTCCCCTGTTATTATACGATATCCTAAAGGGAAACCTTAACGGTACTCATGCCAGAAGTTAGAATTCTGGAAACCTTTAGTTTAATTCTCTGGGAATAACCACTGTAGTCATATATACCCTAAGGAAGCTACTAAAAAACCTTCCAACAGGACGACATGGCTATCTCACCCAAAAATAGATTTTTCGCTTCGCTCAAAATCCATTTTCTACTATCTAGTATGACTCTTCCCTGCAGGGGGGAGGAAGCCCTAACATTGTTCCATGGTTAGTGGTAGTGACGTATAACGGTAACGTCATATGTCTCAATGGTCCGGATGACCATAGAAAAAATTGTCCCAAGGTTAAGGCACTTATGAAAATCCACAGATACAGTACTTTCAAGTAATTCTCTGGCACACTTCCATCAGGACGACATGGCTTGAGCCCAAAAAACGGATTTTGAAGCGAAGCAAAAAATCTATTTTTGGGTGAGATGCCATGTCGTCCTGGTGGACCCGCCCTCCTTTTTCCTTATAAGCAAAAGGCTTAAGCTAGATCCCTCCCCAAACTACTATATCTGTAGCACCATGCTCAATGCTACAAGGAATGAGTGCCATCTTGGAGCCATGTAATAGTATATGAGAAAGGGTAACCTTGATAACGGCTCCCCTTCAGTTTAGCCACTTTCCCCCTCGAAGCGAAAACGCTATTGGGGGTGAAGATTGCCATGTGTCGTATCAAGATATATGTTCCCTGATTTTATGCGATATCCTTAAGAAAATTTAAGGATATTCGCGCCAGGGGTTAGAATTCTGGAGACCTAAAGGTCAAATTCTCTGGGAATATCACTGTGGCCAAATATCCCTTAGAAAGCTGCCTATAGAAACCTTCCATCAGGACGACATGGCCATCTCACCCAAAAATAGATTTTTTGCTTGGCTTCAAAATCCAATTTTTAACTTCCATAGCCTGTCTTAGACATTGGGCAACTTCTTTGGTTGGCAATCCTTATTTCCTTAACTTTATGCTGCTGCAGATTGCCTGGAAATTTCCTCGGGATAGAAGCGTTTATGACACGTCATAGCCCCAAACCTGTCTATCATATTCAACCTTGTCTTCATTACTTTGACAGCTTCTTTAGTGGTAAATCCATATACATAATCTCTTCCGTCATTACCTTTTACAAACCTCAGTAGACATTAATTTGCACAAGTTGTAGGCTAAAGCTTCATTAGTGATAAGTTCACGTGGGTAATCTCTTCTGTCATCACCTTTTACAAACATGAGCTGAGAAATAATTTGCATAAACTGTAGCAAATGGAGTGGCAATGAGGGTTTAGTGGGAGATGTTATTGAACCTTTTGGTGTGAATATTGTTTGTCCTGTTTTTGGCTTGAAGGATATCCAAGGACACGATAGAACATCTTTAGACATTAGAAGCTGATGTTTCCATAAGGCCGCATAGACGTGAGGTAAATCAGTTTACTGTTGTAAGGCTGTTTGAGAAAGAGTGGCTAGCCTAGCTTAGATCAGAATAGATAGAGTAAGGGACATCTAAAGTGTTTTATCTTGCTATATTCTATTACTACAGGTGCTATTGTCTACATTCTTTGGATTGATTTAACAGATCTTGCTTTCATTTGCCAGTTTAAGCATAAGTAGGCGATCAGAATAGAGTAAGGGACGTCTAAAGTGTTTTACCTTGTCACATTCCATTACTGCAGGAGCTGTAGTCTACATTCTTTGAGTTGATTTAACAGATCTTGCTTTCCTTTGCCAGTTTAAGCATAAGTATATTGGCCCACTTCAGTTGAAAAAAAGCCACAAGCAAATAGCGAATATGGATACGGTGAGGCCATTGAGTGGGGAGGGAGATCTTAGAGCCTAGTTGACTTGAGAGAAATTAATAACCAATTTCCAGAAGACTGAAGATGTAACTCAGTTCAGTTGAGTAGATTGTCAGGAGCTTTTCCCAAGACAGGGGCTTTTAGAACAAAGGTCATAGCTCACAAGATGGAACTAGTTTCATACCTGGAAACCTATTCACAACTGCTAACTTCTTGATTTTTTTGCACATTTCTACACAATTTCCATATAAAATAAAGCCCTCTGACATAATTAATCTATATTTTTTGGGCTCAAGCCATGTTGTCCTGATGGAAGGTTCCTTCAGTAGCTTCCTAAGGGTAGCCTATATATGACTACAGTAGATATTCCCAGAGAATTAAACTAAAGGTTTCACAGAATTCTAACTTCTGGCGTGAGTACCCATAAGGTTTCCCTTTTGGATATCGTATAATAACAGGGGACGTATGCTTGACACGCCACATAGCTATCTGCACCCCACATAGCGTTTACGCTTTGAGGGGGAATAGTGGCAAGTTATAAGAGGAGCCGTTACAAAGTTCTCCTCCTCCGTTACTGGTACTCGGCGGCGTCAACATCCGGTCGCCATGTTGGCCACCATCTTGGATGACGCTGCCGTCGCGCGCAATTGCCATTCCTTTACACGTAGCGTTTATGACCAGGTGCTTTTCCTAGTTTTTCGCTAAGTGAGCCAGTATGTCGCAATCTTCAGCCTCGCCTCCTTCTGGAAAGTTGAGTACCATATTCTTGTATTGTATAAAATAAGCTCTAGCCGTAAAGTAACGCCTTTTTATCTTAAAATACCGTGTTTTGTGGCGGTGTTGTGGCTTGACCGGAGGCATCGTATCGGACGCTGTTGTTCGACTCACATGCTTTATTTAGTTAGCCAGAACAACCTTACCCGGTCTTATAACTAATTATCAGCATTAGTTATTTAGTCTTCATTGCTAGGAATTAGTTATATTTTGGTGATAGTATCCTTTTTCAGCGAGCATAGGTAGCCGATTCGTAGGCTAGTGTTCTAGCCTAGCCCCTAGACTCGATAGCCTAGGTGGTTTTTGTTTATTCTCATGCATGATATAATAAGTGTTCCTAGTTTTGATTTATGAAATGGAGATTTTAGGCATTTATACATATAAGATTCAGTGATTGCACGTATGTTTTCGCCTTCGAGGAAGTATACTGAAGGGTTTCGGTGACTTTGGTAGTCGACTCCCTTGCCCCAAACCTAACGTAGGGCCATGGTATAATTCCTTATCCTCCCCAGTTACCTTACCCAAGGTATCTTCTTTCCCCACTCCTAGCCATAGCACATGAGCTTTGAGTTTGGGACAGAACCTCAGAGTACCAGTCGTTTGCCCCCAGCTCCCCCTCTTGGTGAATGAACTCTCCTTTTGGGGCCTTGATGGTTGGTGAAGGTGGAAGGGTTCTGCCTTTCCCCCTAGTCCACACTTGGTAGGGTTTCGACCCTTTCCTCCCTGTGGCCTAGCGACCTGTCCTACACCTGCCTTCCCTGGTTCAAGACTCGCTTCCCTAGCCTAGGTTAGGCAGGCCAGGGGATTCTGTTTCTTTATAGTTTAGGACAGTACAGTAGTGCTGTACCTTCTCTGAACTAACCTACCCTAGGCTGGAGAATGAAGTCTCCAACACCTGGGATAGGGCTGGTTCTGGAACAGAACCCCCCCCACTAGAGTGTTGGTGAAGGCTACGCCTTCCCCCATGTTCCCCCTCAGGACCCTCGCCCCTCCCCCCCTCTGTCCTTTTGTGTTGGCCTAGCCATCACACCCCTGTCCGCCGTCCTACAACTCCACCGTGTGCCGGCGGATTGTGGGTTTGGCTTGGTCCCTTCGTGGGTTAGTCCGAGCTGCTACGTTTCCCGTATATAGTCGAACTATGGGGTAGCCTACGTGAATCGGTCTGCCGGCGTGGGACCTCCCTATCTTAGAGTGTTCTTCGGCCCTCCCTTGGGCCGCTTCCCGCAATTCCTGCCGACTGCCGGCTCTGTTGCGGCTGGATGAAAGATTGCCCCCTCTCTTTCATTTGAACACGAGGTTGGGAATACGAACTACCCTTCCCTCCCTCTTCCCCTACCCTTTCTCTCTACCTATCAGTGCCGGTCCACTGCCACTACCCTGCCGGCAACAGCTGTCAGGGTACCCTAGTATCCACTCTGTCTCATTGATTGACGCCAGTGCTGGAATACCTTCGCCGGTCTCTTGCCGACTGCCGGAGGCCGCCGACGTGCCGGCGATCTGCCATCATCCAGAAGCTCCTATTCTCTCTGCCACATAGATTGATGACAGGGAGTGGGTTCCCACCCTCGATGGAGATGCGCCGGCGCCCAGCGCGTTTCCGGCATTCCGCCACGCTGCCGGCGCCACCTAATCATATTACTTCAGTGGACGGTCACCTCTCCCATGCCGGCCTGGTGCCGGCAGCGACTATTGTATAGCTATATATGAGAGCCAGTATATCTATGGTACAGTACTTACCCTAGACAAAAAATCTATGATGTATAGTTATGCGGTAAAAATATTTCCAGCATACTCTGTGCATCCATGCGCAGTCCCTTGCCGGGACCCATCTGAATAGGGAGGCATTATTTCTCCCCCCCCCCTTTTTATCCTAAACTGAATGAACTTAGTTTCCCCCCTCTCACCATGACTAATTCTCCAGAGGAAGCCTAAGCTGTGCTTAATCCATTGTGGATATCTCTTCCATCTCTTAGGCTCTTTAAGAGCCCCTAGAATTAGTCTTGGTGTGGGGTTACGGCAATTGCCTGGGCGGGATGCACATGTATGTGTCTTTTTTGGACTCAAGCCATGTCGTCCTGATGGAAGATTTCTTCAGTAGCTTCCTTTGGATATATATGACTACTATAAATATTCTTAGAGAATTAAACTAAAGGTTTCACAGAATTCTAACTTCTGGCGCGAGCACCCTAAAGGTTTCCCTCTAGGATATCGTATATCAACAGGGGACGCATGCATTAACACGCCACATGGCTATCTGCACCCCACCTAGCGTTTATGCTTCGAGGGGGAAAGGTGGCGAGGTAACTGAGGAGCCGTTCCAAAGTTACCCTTCCTTCATTACTGTTACGGTACTCGCAACGTAAACAAACTGTCCGCCATACTGTGTGACGTCACGTCCGTCCTCATTCCTCGTCTAGTAGCTCCCAACATCGTTTGTTTGTTCCCAGTGATCATCTTTTATCTTGTGCATCCTGCGCCATGTCTCAACCTTCTGCCTCGCCTTCTTTTGGAAAGTTGAGTATCAGGTTCTTGTATTGTTTAAATAAGCTCTGGCCGTAAAGTAACGACTTTTGACGCTAAAATCTTGTGTTTTGTGGCGGAGCTGTGCCTTGCCTGGAGGCACCATTTTATGACGCTGCTGTTCGCCTCGCATGCTTTATTTAGTTAGCCAGAACAGCCTTCCCGGCCTTATAACTAATTAAATATCATTAGTTATTTAGTCTTCATTACTAGGAATTAGTTATATTATGCCGATGGTATTCTTCGGCACTGTTAGTTAGCCGACCCCATACTAGACTTTTAGCCTAGCCAAGGCCGCAGCCTAGTGCTCATGTTTACTTCTGTATGATATAATAAGTGTTCCTAGTGTTTATGTTTATGAAGATATAGGCATTTTTAAACATATACAAGATTCAGTGTTGCACATATCTTTTGCCTTCTAGGGACCATACAAGGGACCGTGCCTGGTCCATCCATGTCACATCCCCTAATCCAACGTTGGGGCCCTTGTATGCTTCCTTATCTCCCCTGTTACCTTCGGATAACCTCCCTCTGGGTAGCCTTGATATATCTTAGTCCCTTACCCGGAAATATTTTCGGGTAGGTTAGGCTAGATCGTTCTTCCCTCTTCCCTACCATAGTTTTTGGGGGGACCTCGGACAGAACCCTAGACTACCTATCGTTCATCCCAGTCCACCCTTAGGGAACGCTTTTCCCTTTAGGTATCGACTGAGACTGAAGGTGGAAGGGCCCTGCCCTTCCCCCTAGACTGCTCTTGGTTGGGACACGTCCCTTCCTCCTGTAGCCTAGCGATATGTCTTCCCAGCCCTCCCTAATCTAGGAGAAGCTATCCTGGTTTAGGTTAGGCTTTGGGGGATTCTGTTTTATTATACAGTAGTTTAGGACAGTACACCAGTGCTGTTCCTACTCTGAGCTAGCCTACCCTAGGGTTGGAGAGCGTTTCTCTCCTGCCTGGGTAGTATAGCATCTAACAGATTCCCCCACCCCCTGGGAGCTTTAGGGTTGCGCCGCCTTCTGCTCCCTCAGACCCCTACCCCCACTCTATCCCTTTGTGTTGGCTTGCCTTCACACCCCTGCCCGCTGTCCTACAATTCCCCCTTGGGGAGAATTGTAGGTTAAGCTGTGCTCTCCTGCTTGGCTGGCCGCTCTGCAACACTTCCCCCTCATAGTCGAACTATAGGGCAGTGTTGGTAGCCGGCCTGCCGGCGGAAGATCACCCTCCCCCCCCCCTTTTTGAGTGTCCTCTGATCCTCCCTTGGATTACCATAGGCATCCAGCCGTCTGCCGGATCCCTGCCGCCGGGTGATAGGCATATCCCCTCCTATCATGAGAGCACTCCTTCCGGAGGCAAGCCGGTCGGGTATCGGACATTACCCTTCCCCACTCCCTCCTTATCTTTCTCTCTTCTATCATAGTGCCGGTCCACTGCCGCCTCCAGCCACCAGCACCCCATGTGACTTTCCTACTTCATAGGATGTTCCTATCTGAGGATTACCTAAGGCGACAACCTGCCGGCTGCCGGGGGCCGCCGCCCCTTTCCGCCGCTGCCGCCGACTTCTCAGACAACCTTCCATTTTATGTACCCAGCTAGGTTCACCAACGCCACCGCCCTGCCAGCGACCTGCCGCCGTGCCGGCGGTTGCCCTTATAGGTGTTTCCTACCTCTCTGCTGCTCAGTGTGTAGCCTTAGATGGATTCACCCCGCCGGACCGGCCTCTGGCTTGCCGCCGGCTTGCCGGGGACGCTCCTGCGGCTTCCATGGACAAGCACCTCTCCCCCCGCCTGCCGGCCCCGTGCCGGCAGTCGACCTATACAGCCGTATAACCAGACTGATCTTCTTTGGTATTTCATAACTTAAAGACAGTGGCTGGTGTGTACGGTTGTACAGTACAATGCTTCCAGCATACTCTGTGCTTCTCAGTGCAGTCTCTTGCCAGGACCTACCCAAATATAAGGAGGTTTTACCCTATTTTCCCCCTCTTTTCTCTAGGTTCTGAACGATTTCAGACCCTCTCCACTCTGTAGACAATTCATTTATAAGGAAGCCTAAGTTTGGCCCCCCCGCAGGGATACCATTCCCTCCCCTAGAACCTCAGGTCCTAAGGAATTGTTGGCAGAAAAGGTCACGGTAACTGGCTGGCGGGACTCACAAGTATGTGTCTTCCTACTTCCCTTCCAGCTCACCTATCCTGAGCTCACATAAAACACAATGCTACAGATTAGTGAATCTTAATTTTAAGAGTAATGTAAGCCATAACTCTGTTTTCCATGTACTCATGTTCTCTTTCTTTTACAGGAGGAGAACCTGAAGTGTGAGAGCTCCTTCTGTGGAGTTCGCCGCACGGACTTCTACGGGCATAAGCTATGCCGGACCCACGCCCCCTGTACAGCGAAAAAGGGCAACCTGAAGTATTGGGATCCACAGTCCTGCTCAATCTGCAAAGGCCTCCTTGATGAGGCGTTCGACAACCCTCCGTCCGTGGAGGCCAGGGACAATGCTCGAGAGAAACTGCGCAAGTGGGTGCGTGGTTTAAAGAAGAATGCCACTGGGCTGTATCTCCACAATGAGAAGATGAGGGCCATGCTTTTCCCAAAAGTGTCAGCAGATTCTGTGGTTCTCCAGGATCAGATACCCTTGGTTCAACTGACAGTTGAGCCCGACATCGAGACCATGCTTAGCAAGTGTCGTCTGGACGAGGTGGAGAAGATGTCGGACGTGTCCGACAACACCGAGAGGACCCTCATGGGTGAGGATCTGGAGGAAGAAGAGGATCAGGTGGAGTACACTGATTCGGAGGGTGAGGTCGCCCCACCACTTCCAGCAGCCTCTGTAGTGGTCCAGGAGCCAGTTCCCTCCTCCTCCACCGCCTCGCAGCCCCTGCTACCCGCCACCGAAGATACCATCCGGGTATTGGTGGCACTGATGGACGAGAAGCTCAATAAGCATTCAGCGGAGCTCACAAGAAGATCTCGGTTAAGGACCCTCCCTCCTGCTCGGAGTCTAACCCCTGGAGGTACGCCGAGCATATGCCTATTACGACGGGAAAAATCTTCATCAACGACAAGTTAGGGTCCATCCTTTTGGAAGAAGTGGAATTCTTCCCTAACTTTGAAGCTTACCCAGACTGTTACGTCCGACTCAGGTCCGAACTGGCCTCCAGGGAGGAGACCGAACCCAAAGAGGTGATCGTGTTTGATCACTCAAAAGCCCAAGCCATGCTGGCAGAGTGCCTTAAGAGTCGCGGTTTCACCAATTCGAAAATGCCGGCATTGAGTAAGAAGCACCCGTCTTTTCTTGCTCCCTCTTCTGCGACCTTTCCCTTCGTAGAAAAGGCCTTCCATGCGGTCATGAAGGCGGTGGAGGAATGAAAGCCCTGCCCTACCCTGGAGGAGTGTAGGCCTCTCTCCCTCGCCCTTCCCCCGACGACAGATTCTGGAAAGACATCCAGTCTACTTTCAAGGTCGGGAAACTGGACCCTGACGTGGCTGGACGTCAGTTCAACAAAAATCTTCCGAAGCTGAACGACCACCTTCTCCGTCGGAAGCAGGAGACCAAGGAGAGACTAGCTGCCTCCCTATCTCACCAAATTCAGCTCGAGGTCATGGCCGGGGACGTTAGAGTCGCAGATTTGTATATGGTTCTCGCGAAGCCCCACCTAGTGACTGGGATGAAGGATTTGTACAGTTTCATCAGGGCCCGGAGAACCTGCAGAGAATTCGTGTTTGCCAACGCGGCAGTAAAACACGAACCCCGGAAGCTAATCTCCTCCAACATCTGGGGCAAGCATCTCTTCTCATCTGCTCTGGTGAAAGAGATCGTGGATAAAGCCGCTTCTGAGAACCGGAACCTTCTCAATAAGTGGGGCATGTCCCGCAAGAGTAAATCCTCTCAGGAAGAAGGCCCTCAGCCTAAGAGGAAATCCTCTCAGGAAGAAGGCCCTCAGCCTAAGAGGAAATCCTCCAAACCTAGACCCCAGCAGCGTCAACAAAAACGCCAGTTTCCGGCTCCCGCTACTCCCCAAGTGGTCGCACAGCCGCAACAGACCTTTCAGTTGGTTCCCCAACCGGTGGTGTCGCAATCACCGGTCTTCACCCCTGCCTATAAACGACAGTCCTCTACCTTTCGTCCCAGAGGTAGAGGCTCCGGCAGAGACTCCTCTCGCCGTCCCTCCAGGGGCAGAGGAGGAAGGGGAGCTAGCGGCCGAGGTGGCAAACCCTCGGGAAACCAGAAGCAATGAAGTACTTCCGGTGGAAGGAAGACTCCGCCATTTTCAGGATCGCTGGACCTTCGATCCTTGGGCACATAGCATCATCAAGATGGGACTGGGTTGGAGCTGGACACAACCACTTCCAACCTTCCACCAATTCTTCCAGCCACCAACCCCCATCCTAGAAGAATATGTCCTAGAACTCGTGAACAAGAAGGTGATCAAGAGGGTAAAGTCCACCAGGTTCCAGGGAAGACTGTTTTGTGTTCCCAAGAAAGATTCAGACAAACTCAGAGTCATTCTCGACTTGTACCCCCTCAACAAGTTCATTGCGAACAACAAATTCAAGATGCTGACTCTTCAACAAATAAGAGCCCTACTGCCTCACAAGGCCTACACGGTCTCAATAGACCTGGCGGATGCCTACTGGCACGTCCCAATGAACCACCACGCTTCCTCCTACCTAGGATTCCGGCTCCAACGAAGAAGCTATGCCTTCAGAGCCATGCCCTTTGGGCTCAACGTGGCTCCGAGAATCTTCACCAAGCTAGTAGACACAATTGTCCATCAGCTACGCCTTCAGGGCATCCAGGTGATGGCCTACCTCGACGACTGGCTCGTCTGGTCGACTTCGCCAGAAGAATGTTTGAGAGCTTGCAGCACAGTGACCCAGTTCCTGGAACATCTGGGTTTCAAAATAAACACAAAGAAGTCTCGCCTCGCTCCAGCTCAGAAGTTCCAATGGTTAGGAATCCATTGGGATCTTCAGTCACACCGCCTTTCCATCCCACTGAAGAAAAGGAAAGAAATAGCAGGGTCTGTCAGAAGACTTCTCGAATCCAGAGGGATCTCAAGACGACAGAAGGAGCAGTTCTCGGATCCCTACAGTTCGCCTCAGTGACAAACCCAGTGCTACGAGCACAGCTAAAGGATGCCTCAGGAGTCTGGAGACGAAACGCATCCGTCGCTCGAAGAGATCTCAAGAGACCCCTACCGAACAGGCTTCGCTCCCTTCTAAGCTCGTGGTCAGAAGCAAGGACCTTGAAAAGATCCATCCCTCTCCAACCTCCACCTCCATCGCTCAACATCCATACGGACGCTTCTCTGGAGGGTTGGGGGGGGGTCACTCCCATCAACGGCAAGTTCAAGGAACATGGTCTCCCCTATTCAAGACGTTTCACATCAACATCTTAGAGGCCATGGCGGTTCTTCTCACCCTGAAGAAATTATCCCCGCGTCCCTCGATACACATCCGTCTAACTCTGGACAGCTCGGTAGTAGTCAGATGTCTCAATCGTCAGGGCTGGAGATTGCCCCACATAAATCAGGTGCTATTACCCATCTTCCGCCTGGCAGACAGGAAGAAGTGGCACCTGTCTGCAGTTCACCTATAAGGATTCCGCAACGTGACGGTGGACGCTCTATCAAGGACAAGCCCCATAGAGTCGGAATGGTCCCTAGACGCAAGATCATTCTCCTTCATCTCTCGTCAAGTCCCGGAACTGCAGATCGACCTCGTCGCGATGAGTGACAACAAGCAACTTCCTCGATATGTGGCCCCTTACGAGGACCCCAAAGCGGAAGCAGTGGACGCCATGTGCCTGGACTGGAACAGATGGTCCAAGATTTACCTGTTCCCTTCACCCAACCTTCTGCTGAAAGTCCTCTCCAAACTGAGAACCTTCAAAGGGACAGCAGCCCTAGTGGCTCCCAAATGGCCCCGGAGCAACTGGTTCCCCCTAGTCCTGGAGGTACAGCCCAAGCTGATCCCACTGCCGGGCCCAGTTCTCTCCCAACAGGTGCAGAAGTTGACTGTCTTCGCTTCATCAAAGAAAGTCGAGGACCTTCATCTCATGATTTTCTCTCCCTAGCTGTGAAGAAAAGGTTTGGGATCTCGAAGAAAAGTTTGGACTTCCTAGAGGAATACAAAACAAAGTCTACCAGAAGGCAATATGAATCATCCTGGAAGAAGTGGGTATCCTTCGTCAAGGCAAAAAACCCTACGGAAATCTCCATAGATTTTTGCATGTCCTTCTTTATTCACCTTCATGGACAAGGCTTAGCAGCCAATATGATTTTCACCTGCATATCGGCCTTGACTAGACCACTTCTGTACGCCTTCCAAATAGATTCATCCAGCGAAATCTTCAATAAACTCCCAAAGGCGTGTGCTAGACTCCGTCCAGCACCTCCACTGAGACCCATCACCTGGTCCCTGGATAAGGTGCTCCATTTTGCCTCTAGCTTGGACAACGAATCTTTCCCTCTGAAAGACTTGACTTAAAAAGTGATCTTCCTTTTTGCTCTCGCCTCGGGAGCCCGAGTCAGTGAAATAGTGGCATTTTCAAGAGAAGAGGGCCAGATACAGTTCGCCGACACAGGGGAACTTACCCTCTTCCATGACCCCACGTTTCTCGCTAAAAATTAACTTCCCACCAAAAGATGGGGCCCTCGGAAAATCTGCCCCCTGAAGGAAGATGTCTCTCTATGCCCAGTGGAGAGTCTTAATGTATATCTTCAAAGAACTTCAGACTTTGACTTTGGCGGAGGACAACTTTTTAAAGGAGAAACTTCGGGTAGTGACCTGTCACTAAAACAACTAAGAGCAAAAATCACCTACTTTATTCGCAGAGCAGATCCTGACAGTACACCCGCAGGTCATGATCCTAGGAAAGTCGCCTCTTACCTGAACTTTTTTCAAGGAATGGATTTTGAAAGCCTCCGATCCTTCACAGGCTGGAGGTCACCTAGAGTTTTCTTCAAACACTATTCGAAGCAGGTGCATGAAGTCAAGAGATTCGTGGTGGCAGCAGGTAGCGTGATGAAACCGGCTGTTTAGTGCTGCGTAGAACAGTGAGTTTTTTCAGGACTTTAACTCAAACGGGTGCCTGTGTTGACCCTAGTGCGATACATAGTGATTTCAAGGGACAGTTAGTGTCACTAATAGACTGTTCTTCATCAAGGTGAAGTGACATAGATTCTTACACGTGTGCCACATTTTCTTGGACATGAAGTGTATAATGATTTTAAAAGATGCATTCCTCAGGGAACTTGAGCTTAAAGGCAAAATATTTCCCTTTCAGATTCTACATCACCGTCTTATTGAAAATCTATGTCTATTATCCAATATTATTATTGTACATAATTTTCCATATTTCCATGCAATTTTCAAATAAAATTTTTATTTTATTTACCATATGCGTCTGATTTCGCTCCTATCTTTCATATGAAAATATATTGCTGTTATTGTTTTATTGATCCTATTTCCAGGGTTTATTATAGTTAATATACCTACTACCTAATATACACTCACCTAATGGTATAAAATTTGTTCCTACACAAATATTTACCCTTCTGATCTGTCTTCAAGACCGGCACGATCTTTTCATCCAGGTGAGTCTATCCTCGTCAGGTTACTTCGAGATGTTCCTCTTGTCCAATTAGGACTTCCCTGCCAGGGGGGCGGGAAGCCAGGTCATTGTAATGACACTGGTAGTGACATTTAACGGAGATGTCACGGTCTCTTCGGTCACCAAACCGCAGGAATGTTAGTCGGAGTAGAAGGCACTTGAAATGGGAAAAAATCCACGATATATTAATTCTCTAGTACACTTCCATCAGGACGACATGGCTTGAGCCCCAAAAACGGATTTTGAGCGAAGCGAAAAATGTATTTTTGGGTGAGATGGCCATGTTGTCCTGATGGACCCGCCCAACTGTTCCAGTTCAGCCTGCCAGGCCCCTCCCTGCTACACTGTATCGTGGAGGCTGGTTGGAAGCTGGACTTCGGAATGAGGACGGACGTGACGTCACACAGTATGGCGGACGGTTTGTTTACCTTGCGAGTACCGTAACAGTAACGAAGGAAGGATAACTTTGGAACGGTTCCTCAGTTACCTCGCCACCTTTCCCCCTCGAAGCGTAAACGCTAGGTGGGGTGCAGATAGCCATGTGGCGTGTCAATGCATGCGTCCCCTGTTGATATACAATATCCTAGAGGGAAACCTTTAGGGTACTCGCGCCAGAAGTTAGAATTCTGTGAAACCTTTAGTCTAATTCTCTGGGAATATTTATGGTAGTCATATATATAAAAAAGAAGCTACTGAAGGAACCTTCCCTGAGGACGACATGGCCATCTCACCCAAAAAATAGATTTTTCGCTTCGCTCAAAATCCGTTTTCTGCTTCTTTTCCAGCTTACTATCCTAAGCTTACACAAGAAAAGGAATCTCATTTTAAGTTAAATAACTTTAATGCTAGTCTAAGATTACTTTAAGTCTTTACTTTAAGTCATTGTACATGACTTCCGCAGACTCATTCCCCCTTTTCTTTTACAGGAGGAGTATGTCCGGTGTAAGAGCGTCTTCTGTAGCGTTCAGCTTCCGGACTTCTACGGCCACCTGGCGTGCCGAAACCACACCAGCTGTTCCATCACCAAGGGGACTCTCCGGTATTGGGACCTGTAGGTCTGCACCGTCTGCAATGACCTGCTCCACGAGGCGTTCGAGGACCCTTCCTCTGCGAAGGCCAGGGACGTTGCCCAAGAGAAACTGCGCAAAAGGGTGCGTGGTTTCCAAAAGAACGCCACGGGGCCCTATCTCCTGAGTGAGAAGATGGGAGCTTTACTCTTTCCAAAGGCATCTGCGGATGCTGTCATCCCCAAGGCCGAGATCCCCTGCGTCCAGCTTACGGTCGAACCTGACCTTTCGGACGCACTGCAAGACTTCCATCTTGATGAGGTGGAACAGATATCAGAGGTATCAGACACCACTGAAAGGACCCTGATGGCCGAGGGTCGAGAAGAGGAGGAGCATGTAGAGGCCCCGGACTTCGAGGGCAAAGTCGCCCTCGCCCCCTCTGTCACTTCCATTGCCCTAACGGAACCCGTCCCCTCTACTTCGTCTACGCCTAATCCTACTCCGTCGCTACTGGAGAACCAAGACAGTCTCCAGGCCCTAGTGGCCCTCCTGGATGAAAGGTTCCGAAGAGGACAAGAGGACCTCAAGAGGGAGATTCTCCGTCTGTCAAAGCAGTCGGTCAAGAAGATCAACGGCAAGCATCTTCCCCCTTGCTCAGTGACCAACCGTGGAGGCATGCCGAGCACACGCCAATCACAAGTGGACGAATCTTCATCAATGACAAGCTAGGCGCCGTCCCCCTTGAAGAGGTGGAGTTTTGGCCTAGCTTTGAGTTGTACCCGGACTGTTACATCCGTCTCAAGTCCGAGCCAGCTTCCAAGGAGGAAACCGAGCCTAAGGAGGTTATAGTCTTTGACCACACCAAGGCTCAATCTTTTTTGGCCGGGAACCTTAAGAGCAAGGGCTACACCAACTCTAAGGTGCCAGCCCTTAGCAAGAAACATCCATCTTTTCTTGCCCCTGCCACCATGGTCTTCCCCTTTGCCGAAAAGTCCTTGCTGGCAGTGTTGAAGGCGGCGGAGGAAGGGAAACCTTGCCCTACATTGGAGGAATGTAGGCCCCTCTCCCTCGCCCTACCTCTAGACGACAAGAACTGGAAAGACATCCAGTTAACTTTCTCGGTAGGAAAGTTGGAGGCTGACGTAGCAAGACATCAGTTTAATGAGAACCTCCCTAAGCTCTCTGAATACTTTCTGCGTCGGGAGCTAGATACGAAAGAGAGACTGGCCACCTCCCTTTCCCTCCAAGTGCAATTTGAGACAATGGCTGGGGACACTCGGACCCTTGATATGTATATGGTCTTAGCTAAGACCCATCTCGCCACCCTGACGAAAGACTTCTACAGCTTCATCAGGGCTCGGAGAGCCTGTAGGGAATTCGTGTCTACAGAAGCTACCGTCAAACATGAACCCCGGAAACTGATCTCCAACATTTGGGGGAAAAATCTCTTCTCCGATGATCTCGTGAAAGAGATCGTAGACAGGGCCGCCACAGAGAACCGGAACCTTCTCAACAAGTGGGGAAGGTCTAGAAAGAGGAAATCTTCTCAGGATGAGGGCCCCCAACCTAAGAAGAAGTCTAACAAACCTAGGCCTTAACAGCGTCAGGCTAAGCGCCAGTTTCCGGCACCTGCTATTCCCCAGTTGGTGGCTCAGCCCCAACAGACCTTTCAGCTGGTCCCTCAGCCGGTGGTGGCTCAGTCACCAGTCTTCACACCTGCTTATGAAAGACAGTCAACTACCTTTCGTCCCAAAGGTAGAGGCTCCGGCAGAGACTCCTCTCGACGCCCTTCTAGAGGGAGAGGAGGGAGGGGAGCAGGTAGCCGAGGTGGCAAACCCTCGGGAAACCAGAAGCAATGAAATACTTCCGGTGGGAGGAAGACTCCGCCTCTTCCAGGATCGTTGGACCTTCGATCCTTGGGCCCACAGCATCATCAAGAATGGACTAGGGTGGAGCTGGGTAACACCACCTCCAACCTTCCATCAATTCTTCCAACACTCCACCCCCGTCCTGGAAGAATACGTCCAAGAACTCTTGAACAAGAAGGTGATCAAGAGGGTAAAGTCCACCAGGTTCCAGGGAAGACTGTTTTGTGTACCCAAGAAGTACTCCGACAAACTCAGAGTTATTCTGGACTTGTCTCCTCTCAACAAGTTCACCGTGAACAACAAATTCAAGATGCTAACTCTTCAGCACATCAGAGCCCTACTGCCCCAAAAGGCATTCACAGTCTCGATAGATTTGGCAGACGCCTACTGGCACATTCCAATGAATCGCCAGGCCTCCTCCTACCTAGGATTCAGGCTTCAAAGAAAGCAATACGCCTTCAGAGCCATGCCCTTCGGGCTCAACATAGCTCCAAGGATCTTCACAAACTCGCAGAAACGACCGTCCAACAGCTACGCCTTCAAGGCGTCCAGGTGATGGCTTACCTGGACGATTGGCTGGTATGGGCCGCATCCTCAGAAGAATGCTTGCAAGCTTCAAGAAAAGAGACCCAATTCCTGGAACATCTGGGTTTCAAAATCAACACCAAGAAGTCTCGACTTTTTCCAGCTCAGAAGTTTCAATGGCTAGGAATCCATTGGAACCTTCAGTCACACCGTCTTTCCATCCCGCCGAAGAAAAGGAAGGAAATAGCGGGATCTGTCAAGAGACTCCTAAAATCCAAACGGATTTCAAGACGTCAACAGTAGCAAGTGCTAGGCTCCCTCCAGTTCACTTCATTTACAGACCCAGTGCTACGAGCACAGCTAAAGGATGCATTGGAAGTCTGGAGAAGATACGCATCCATCGCTCGAAGAGATCTCAAGAGACCTCTGCCAACCCGGCTTCATTCTCTCCTAAAGCCATGGTCGGAGGCAAAGAACCTGAAGAGATCAGTTCCCCTTCAACCACCACCTCCGTCGGTCGTTATCCACACGGATGGATCGCTAGAAGGATGGAAGGGTGGTCACTCCCCTCAACGACAAGTTCAAGGAACATGGTCTCCCCTATTCAAGACGTTCCACATCAACTTCTTGGAGGCCATGGCGGTCCTTCTTCCTCTGAAGAGGCTGTCTCCACGACCTTCGTCCCACATCCGTCTTAACTCTGGACAGCGCCGTTGTGGTCAGATGTCTCAACCGTCAGGGCTCCAGATCGCCCCAACTCAACCAAGTGTTATGCCTAGCAGACAAGAAGAGATGGCACCTCTCAGCAATTCACCTTCAAGGATTCCGCAACGTAACGGCGGATGCTCTATCAAGGACAACCCCGATAGAGTCAGAATGGTCCCTAGACGCAGACTCATTCTCCTTTATCTCTCGCCAAGTCCCGGAACTGCAGATCAACCTCTTCGTGACGAGCGACAACAAACAACTTCCTCGTTACGTGGCCCCTTACGAAGACCCCAGAGCGGAAGCAGTGGACGCCATGTCCCTGGAATGGAACAGATGGTCCAAGATTTACCTGTTCCCTCCACCCAACCTTCTGCTGAAAGTCCTCACCAAGCTGAGAACCTTCCAAGGAACAGCAGCCCTAGTGGGACCCAAGTGGCCCCGGAGCAACTGGTTCCCTCTAATCCTGGAGTTAAAACCCAAGATAATTCCCCTGCCGAACCCAGTTCTATCCCAGCAAGTTCAGAAGTCGACTGTCTTCGCTTCATCAAGGAAAACCCGAGACCTACATCTCATGATTTTCTCTCCCTAGCCGTTAAGAAGAGGTTTGGGATTTAGAAGAAAAGTTTGGACTTCCCAGAGGAATACAAAACTAAATCTACCAGAAGGCAATACGAGTCTTCTTGGAAGAAATGGGTGTCTTTCTTCAAGGCTAAAAATCCTATGGAAATCTCTATAGATTTTAGTCTGTCCTTCTTTATTCACCTTCATGGACAGAGCTTGGCAGCCAACACGATTGCTACCAGCAAATCGGCCCTGACAAGACCACTACTCTATGCCTACCAGATCGACCTTTCCGACGACATCTTTAACAAGCTGCCAAAGGCATGTGCTAGACTCCGTCCTGCACCTTCTCCGAGACCTATCTCCTGGTCTCTCGACAAAGTGCTCCAGTTTGCCTCAAGTCTGGACAACGAGTCTTGCCCTCTGAAAGATTTGACTCAAAAAGTGATTTTCCTTTTTGCTCTCGCTTCGGGAGCCCGAGTCAGTGAGATTGTGGCTTTATAAGGAGAAGAGGACCAGATACAGTTTGCTGACACAGGCGAACTTACCCTCTTTCCTGACCCAACGTTTCTCGCCACGAACGAGCTTCCCACCAAACGGTGGGGCTCTTGGAGAATCTGGCCCCTGAAGGAAGATGTCTCTCTATGCCCAGTGGAGAGTCTAAAGGTCTATCTTCGAAGAACTTCAGACTTTGGTGGAGGACAGCTCTTTAAAGGAGAAAATTAGGGTCTGATTAATCACTCAAACAACTAAGGGCGAAGATCACCTACTTCATCCACAGAGCGGATCCTGACAGTACAGTACACCCGCAGGTCATGATCCCAGGAAAGTCACCTCTTCCCTGAATTTCTTCCAGACGATGGACTTCGAGAGTCTTCGTTCTTTCACGGGCTGGAAATCCTCAAGAGTGTTTTTCAAACACTACGCAAAGCAGGTGCAATAGTTGCGGCGCCATGTGGTGGCAGCAGGTAGTGTGCTAAAACTTGCTGCTTAGTGCTGCATAGAACAGTGAGTTATTTGGGACTCTAACTCCACGGGTGCCTGTGTTGACCCTAGTGCAAAACATAGTGATTTTAAGTGCCACCTAGTGACACTAAAGACTGTTCTTCTACAAGGTGAAGTAACATAGACTGTAACACGTGTGCCGCATGTTTTAACATGAAGTGTATATAAGACTTTCTTGAAAGACTTTATAGTTCCTCTGGAACTTATGTGTGTAATGGCAAGTTTTCCTTTTCAGATTCCACACCCATAACTTTTGATGTCTTTAGTCTATGTTTTAATTGCATTGCTTATTGTAAAAAATTTTACCTATTTTATGTTAATCCTGTTTTAATGAATAAAAGAGTATTGGGTTACCCTGTGCGTCTCATTTCGCCCTCTCTTTCTCATGAAATAAAATACTGTTACAGACTTTCATTACCCTTTGTTTTGATATTATTATGAAGAATGCTATAAATTTGTTCTCTTGATGCATGCTCATCTAGATTAAGGTAACTTGTTCCAACACGAGTATACTTACCTTCTCTATCTGGCCCTGGGACCGGCAGGTATCTCCGAGACTAGGTGAGTTCCTCTATCAAGCAACTTCAAGATGTTCCTTCTGTCCATTTAGGACTTCCCTGCCAGGCGGCCAGGAAGCAGTAACATGGTATATGCTTATCTGAGGTGGCATGTGACGGATATGCCACAGGTCTCTGTGGTCATCAGACCAAAGGAATATTGTTTAGAAGTCGAAAGGCACTACAAAAAAGGAGAAAAATCCATGATACATTAATTCTCTAGTACACTTCCATCAGGACGACATGGCTTGAGCCCAAAAAACGGATTTTGAGTGAAGCGAAAAATGTATTTTTGGGTGAGATGGCCATGTTGTCCTGATGGACCCGCCTTTATTCTCTATTCGGCCTTGACAGGCCCCTCCCCATCTTATTGTATCATGGAGGCTGGCATAAACGCCAAAAGGAGTAACAATGGCGCGCGACGGGGGCGTCATCCAAGGTGGCGGCCAACATGGCGATGGATGTTGATGTCGCCGAGTACCAAAACAGTAACGGAGGAGGAGAACTTTGTAACGGCTCCTCCTATAACTTGCCACTATTCCCCCTTGAAGCGTAAACGCTATGTGGGGTGCAGATAGCTATGTGGCGTGTCAAGCATACGTCCCCTGTTATTATACGATATCCTAAAGGGAAACCTTATGAGTACATGCGCCATTAGTTAGAATTCTGTGAAACCTTTAGTTTAATTCTCTGGAAATATCTACTGTAGTCATATATACCCTTAGGAAGCTACTGAAGGAACCTTCCACTAGGGCGACATGGCCATCTCACCCAAAAATAGATTTTTCGCTTCGCTCAAAATCCGTTTTATAAGTATTTAGAAAGTATCTTAATTTATTTGCATACTTTTCACGTTTATTTCACATTGTAAAAATATTCTGCCTTTATCAGGGAAAATTTAAAATATTTCTAAACTTAATTCAATAAACCAGAAGTTCCCAGCCATTATAGTTTGGCCGTACCAGGGCACAGAGAATAATTTCTCTGTGGATGTGCGAATTTTGCAATTGTCTGATAGTTATGAGCCTTGCAGTGATTTTGTCATCCCCAGAATATCAAGAGGGTTAGGAAGCAAAACAAAAAACAAATTGAAGGAATCTTAGGTTATTAATATATCCGATTTACTCTATAGCTAACTTAACTTCACCTAACCTAACCTACCTAATATGAGAATAAACATTGAAAAAATAAAAACAAGGAGTTATTTGCTTAAGATTTACTAGGTAGTGCAGTACTAATGCATTCGCCTAGCCTTTGCATAGCAAGGCAGCAGATCGATCCCAGCCTTGGACCGTGAGTTTAATCTGTTTACTGGGGAGGTCACTGCTGTGTTTGGGCACCACATTGGAGGGGGGGGGGTTAAGCTTGCCAGGCTGACATTCTGGTGAGCATCTCTTCAGATGATACTGAAACTGAATCGTTTGTTCGTTCGTTTAAGAACACCTTGCCTTACGCAAGACACGGGCTCTTGTTTTGGCAACCTGAGACACCTTCCTTTCCTTCCTCGGTGAATTTAATATTATATCCAGTTCGCATGTATCTGATGAAAAAACTTCATTAATAAAATTGTGGTTATATGATATTTTATAGATCAATATTATATATAGCCAATTTATAACTATAATAATAGCTAAAAATCATTTATTTCATAGAATTATGGAATATTCGAAAATAGCTGTCAGACATATAGTCAGCCTTATTACAACATCAAATATAAGAAAGAAAATAATACCAATTCCCTACTATCGCAAGAGGGTCTGCCCCTCTCTTTTATTCTTCTCCTGTACTTCTCATTCTCTCTATTTCCTTAATCTTTCCCTGCCCGAGTACCTGCAATTGAGCTATAAACTGGATTGTATCCAGGGGGTACTCTTCCTTTCCCCATATTCCCCACTTCCCTATTATTATTATTGATTGTAATGTGTGCTATCTCTTTAAACATAGCATAAAATGCTTTTGTCTAGTAACTTGAATCGTAAGTCCCTAACATCATAGTTGTACAGGGATGAGAAATGGTTTCAAGACTGGGCCATGAAAGGGTTACAAGTTGGATTCCGGAAAAAAGTTACAGAACTTTGCTGAGAGTGGGTCCAAAACTGACTACGAGACGTGCCCAGAGACTGTTATAAGACTGGGCTGAGAAGAAGTTACGAGACTGGGCCCAGAAATAGTTACGAGACGGGGACCGGAAATGGTTAAGAGAGAGGGCCGAGAAAGGGTTACGAGATTGGGCCGATAAAGGGTTATGAGACTGGGCCAAGAAATTGTTATGGGATTGGGTCAGAAATGGTTACAAGACGGACAGTGAAAGGGTTAAAATACTGAATCCAGAAATGATAACAAGACGGGCTCTAGAAGCACTTACAAGACTGGGTCTAGAAAGGGTTACAAGGCTGGGCCCAGAATTGGTTATGATACTAGGCCCAGAAACGGTTGTAAGACTGGGTTGAGAAATGTTTACAAGACTTGGCCCAGAAACTGTTATGAGACTGGGTCAAGAAACAGTTAGGAGACGGGACCCAGAAAAGGTTACGAGACTGGGTTGAGAAATAGTTACAAGAGTGAGACCAGAAATGGTTAGGAGACTGTGCCAAGATACAGTTACGAGACTGGGCCCAGAAACAGTTAAAAGACTGGTTCGAAAGATGGTTATGAGACTGGGCCCAGAAATGATTAAATGCTAATGAGACTGGGCTAAGGAATTGATATGAGACTGGGCCCAGAAATGATTAAATGCTAATGAGACTGGGCTAAGGAATTGATATGAGACTGGGCCCAGAAACGGTTACAGTACTGGGCTGAGAATCGGTTACAAGACTGGGTCCAGAAACAATTACGAGTCTGGGTTGAGAAATGGTTACTAGACTGGGCCCAGTAAGAGTTACAAGACTGGGTCGAGAAACGTTTACAAGACCGGCCGTAGAAACCGTTACAGGACTGAGTCGAGAAACAGTTACGTTCATGTTTGTGATTAGCCACTGCAAATTGGTGATGGTGGGAGATTTTAGTCTAATTGTTCACTGCAAACCAACCTAGTTTGGGTGGCCCTGACTTGTAGATGTTTCTTGATGATGGCAATACCCAAACCCTTTCACCATGTCAAGTTATCCCCACTCAGAAAGGGATATATATATATATATATATATATATATATATATATATATATATATATATATATATATATATATATATATATATATATATATATATATATATATATATATATTCTTACAAAGCTGGTCAAATGTGCAGTAAATATTTTATTCATGTATTTCATTTGTGTATTTAAGAGGTATATAGCCAGCGCGTAAGGTGAGTTCCTATCTTTTAGGTTTAAGTAATTGTATGTAAATTGTGTAAGACTTTCGTCGTTCATTTCATTGTATTTTTCATTCAAGTCAGTGTATGTAACTTTACATTATTTTTAAGAATCAACTTTTTATTTAACGTATTTTGTTACGGAGACTTATGCAATCTCAATTAAGTGTGCTGAATGAACTATAAGAGGTATGAAGGAAGACTTATGTAATATTTTTGTTTTCATGAAGTATTGCGTCGTGTTAAATTACGCAATTCTTATATTTTTCATGTTTTTGGAATATTCTCAAAAACCCCAGAGTTAGTTTTATCTTTTTTTATTGTTCCGAGAACGGAGGTGGGTGGAGCTGCTGAGAGAGAGTTGCCGTGCTCGTGCATTGATATGCGTGTGATACGTGATCGTTGGCAACCTTACCCAGCAAGGCACAGCCCCCAAGCTTCTAGAGCTAGAACGATCTAGAATAATTAAGTCAAAATATATGAGGCACCCGGGATGCATAGTCGTGGTTCCAGACGCGATTTGAAGCGACTCCTTCGAAATTAAAACATTCTTCATAAAGGATTCTCATTTCCCTCTTAATTGTTGTTGTTGTTGTTGTTGTTGCTGTTGTTGTTGTTGAGAGAGAGAGAGAGAGAGAGAGAGAGAGAGAGAGAGAGAGAGAGAGAGAGAGAGAGAG
>NW_027168616.1:217500-222500 GCF_036898095.1 Palaemon carinicauda
GGGCGGGTCCTTAAATTCATGATCATCGGGTAAGTATATTCAAAAATTTATTTTACTAATGAAAATAACATTTTTCAATATTAATCTTACCCGATGATCATGTAGCTGATTCACACCCAGGGTGGTGGGTGGAGACCAGCATACATGTTAACAAAGAAGCTAAGTATCCCGTATCTTATTTTAGCCGTTATTCAAAATAACAAACATAAAATAAATAAGTACCTGGTAAGGAAGTCGACTTGAACCATTACTCTGCCTTTTTAAGTACGTCTTCCTTACTGAGCCTAGCGATCCTCTTAGGATGCTGAGCGACTCCTAGGTGCTTAAGTATTAAGGGCTGCAACCCATACTAAAGGACCTCATCACAACCTCTAATCTAGGCGCTTCTCAAGAAAGAATTTGACCACCCGCCAAATCAACCAGGATGCGGAAGGCTTCTTAGCCTTCCGGACAACCCAGAAATATTTCAAGAGAAAGATTAAAAAGGTTCTGGAATTAGGGAATTGTAGTGGTGGAGCCCCCACCACTACTGCACTCGTTGCTACGAATGGTCCCAGAGTGTAGCAGTTCTCGTAAAGAGACTGGACATTCTTAAGATAAAAGACGCGAACACTGATTAGCTTTTCCAAAAGGTTGCGTCGAAAATATTTTGCAGAGGTCTATTTTATTAAAAGGTCACGGAAGTTGTGATAGCTCTAACTTCGTGTGTCCTTACCTTCAGCCAAGCTTGGTCTTCCTCATTCAGAAGGGAATGAGCTTCTCGTATTAACAGTCTGAAAATAATGGGATAAAGAATTCTCTGACATAGGCAAAGATGAATTCTTAACTGAACACCATAAAGCTTCAGACGGGCCTCATAAAGGTTTTAAAATAGAACTTAAGAGCTCTACAGGACATAATACTCTTTCTAGTTCCTTTCCAACCATATCGATAAGTTTGGAATAACGAACGATATTGGTCAAGGCCGAGAAGGCAGCTCGTGTTTGGCTAGAAAACCAAGATGTAGAACATGTAGCCGTTTCGGATGAAAATCCGATGTTCTTGCTGAAGGCATGAATCTCACTGACTCTTTTAGCTGGTAAAGCATATCAGGAAAAGAGTCTTAAAGGTGAGATCTTTCAGGGAGGCTGATTGAAGTGGTTCGAACCTGTCTAACATAAGGAATCTTAGAACCACGTCTAAATTCCAACCAGGTGTAACCAAACGACGCTCCTTCGTGGTCTCAAAAGATTTAAGGAGGTCCTGTAGATCTTTATTGTTAAAAAGATCTAAGCCTCTGTGACGGAAGACTGATGCCAACAAGCTTCTGTAACCCTTGAAAGTGGGAGCTGAAAGAGATCGCTCTTTTCTCAGATATAAGAGGAAGTCAGCTATTTGAGTTACAGAGGTACTGGTCGAGGATACGGATACTGACTTGCACCAGTTTAGGAAGATTCCCCACTTCGATTGGTAGACTCTAAGGGTGGATGTTCTCCTTGCTCTAACAATCGCTCTGGTTGCCTCCTTCGAAAAAACCTCTAGTTCTCGAGAGTCTTTCGATACTCTGAAGGCAGTGAGACGAAGAGCGTGGAGGCCTTGGAGTACCTTCTTACGCGTGGCAGACGTAGCAGGTCCACCCTTAGGGGAAGAGTTCTGGGAACGTCTACTAGCCATCGAAGTACCTCGGTAAGTTATTCTCTCGCGGGCCAGAGGGAAGCGACTAGTGTCAACTTTGTCCCAACGTGAGAGGCGAACTTCTGCAGTACCTTGTTGACAAACTAGAACGGAGGGAATGCATATAGATCTAGATGAGACTAATCTAGTAGAAAGGCATCTAAAAGAACCACTGCTGGGTCTGTTGAGAACCTCTTGGACATCGAGGTTGCGAAGAGATCTATGGTTGGATGGCCCCAGGTGACCCAAAGTCTCTTGCATACATCTCTGTGGAGGGTCCAATATGTTGGAATTATTGTCCCTTCCTACTGAGACAAACTGCTAAGACATTCAAGTTGCCTTGGAAGAAATTTGTTACTAGTGAAAAGTGTAGACCTGTTGAACAGGAGAGGAGGTCACTAGCGAACTCGCACCATGTCAGAGAGTAGGTCCCTCCTTGCTAGGAGATGAACATCAAAGCAGGGAGTTGTCCGTGTTGACCTCCATTACTTTGTCTTGAAGGAGAGACCTGAAGCTTTTCCAGGCCAGACTTACTGCCAGAAGCTTCTTGCAGTTAAAATGCATTGTCCTTTGACGCGAGTTCCAAAATCCCGAGCATTCCCTACCGCCTAAGGTCGCACCCCAGCCTACGTCCGATGCGTCTGAGAAGAAAACGTGGTTGGGAGTCTGAACAGTCAGGGGAAGACCCTATAAAAGGTTGATAAAGTCCTTTCCTCAGGTTAGACCAGACTTATCTTCCGGAAACCGGGATCGAGACCGCTTCTAGCGTCTTGTCCTTTTCCAGTGAAGAGCTAGATGAAACCGAAGAGGACGGAGGTGTAGTCTTCCAAGTGACACCAAATGCACCACGGATGACAGTGTCCCAACCAGACTCATCCACAGCCTGACAGGGCCGTATTCCTTCTTCAGCATCTTCTGGATGGATAGCAGGGCTGGGGATTGATCTTCTTGTTCAGCCATGTCCTCATCAGAGGGTTCCTCATCCGAAACTGATGAGGAAACGGCAACGGAGTGGGCAACGTCTGACTCGCTGAATCCGGTCGCACTGGTGGATGCGTGACGGAGCCGGACACAAGATCATGGTACTGCTGCACAGTCTGTGAACTGTCAACCATGGGGAAGCGAGGAAGTACAGCGACAACCCGAAACTGTCTAGACTGTCTGGGTAGTACAGACAACCCCTTATCGGGTTGCTGAGGTTGCCGCACTGCGTCACAACAAGTCACCTCTGCTGGTTGTTGAACGTCTTCCCAGTGACACACTGAACGTCCACAACCACCTCCGAGAGTAGCATAACATCAACGTGCGACTGGCAACCCACACTGGGTCGCACCGGTGGAGGAACCATCTCAACTGGCGGACGTGAGTAGGATACCTCAGCGTCAACAGGGCGTACAACCAACCGGTAGGAAGGTCGTTGGCAAGAAGGGTCTTCTCCGTAAAAAATCCTCTATCAAGGACTAAGCTTGGACTGCATGTCTTGCAACAAAGCCCAAGGTCTATGGGAGCAGGTGTGGCAACAGACGGGGTTAGCGACTGAAGCGGAACCATTTACCCTCCCTGGAAGCATGTTATGCTTAAATAAAAGTCCATAGGAGGCTAAGCAGCTTAAGGCTCCTCTCCAAATGACAGAGTCCTCAAGGGAATATCAGAAGGAGGGAGAACAGCACTTTCTCATCTACAGGAACCATATCCGAGAAAAGCTAGGTTCTCTCAGTGAGGGTTTCACTGGTGCAAAAGCAGCAGACCAGAAGGCAACGTTATGAAACTGCTTGACAGTCTGTGAACTGTCAAAAACTGAACTGTCAACCACAACAGGAGCATGAGGACATACAGCACTGGTGTATAAGTAGCAGACCAGAAGGCAACGTCATGTAACTGTATGACAGTTTGTGAGTTGGCAACAACCAAAGTTGTGTGGGGAAGCCTCAACTCCTGACTTGTGGTAGCTCACGCACGGCAACGGAGTGCTCTGTGTGTGGGAGTCATCATACATCTGGCAGGGTTGACTGTGCATGGGTGGAGGAGCTCTCACAACAAGAGTGTGAGAGCAGGAAGCCATGCCGGGCGCACAACCGTGGGAGGTGTAGGCCCACGGGTGCATTGTCAACCTTCTCCGCAGTCGGAGTGTGGGAGCTGGCAACAACAAAAGCAGAGTGCTGGTGCGTGGGAGGGGCTGCGGTGGGTTGAGGAGCATGCGGTATGGTATGCGGAGCATGCTGTAAGGTATGCGGCTCATGCTGCATGGTATGCGGAGCATGCTGTAAGGTATGCAGAGCATGCTGCATGGTATGCGGAGCATGCTGTAAGGTATGCAGAGCATGCTGCATGGGCTGAGGAGAATGCCGCATAGTGCTGGAACCCGGCAGCTCTACAGAACCTTCCCACTGCTGATGCGGTAGCTCACGCATGTTAGCAGATGGTGCAGCAAGAACATGCGTCTGGCAGGGTGGACTGCGCATCGGTGGTGGAGCTCTCACAGGTGGAGGGTGGGAGCAGGCAGCCGCAGTATCTGCTGAGCGCACAACCTCGGCGGGTTGTAGGTTAACAGGTGCATTGTCAACCTTCCAGCATGATACTCCTGCATGAAGGAGCAAGCTGAGACTGTATAGTCTGCAGCATGGACCACTAGGGTCTATGAAAGACAACAACAAACGGAGCTACTGTCCGTTGTGACTGAGGGTCTAAAACAGCTGGTGCGGCAACAGACGGAGTTACTGCCTGTTGCGGTACCACCTTGCCTCTCTTGGGAGGTGTGCAGTTGTCGTACTGCAGAGAGTCCGAACTGACCCAGTGGCTACACCTAGGCCGTTGGACTTGCGCGGAAGGGACCGACTTGCACTTAAAAGCTGCAAAATTTGGTCCATGGTTTCTGCGAGAAACCTCTTCCGCAGACGAGGAATAAATGGGCTCTCTCGTCTTTGTGTGGGTGGGGTGATCACGTCGGCAACGTATGTAGATACACCCGAAACCACGGAGGGAAACGTCTGTTCGTCGATCAAGGCCTGTGGAACCCATAAGTCCTTCGACATTACTTCTCCCCTGGGCTTGGGAGCTTTTAAGAGGTATCGGACTAGGTGAACAACTGGCACGAACAGACGAACCCTCGAACACAACACTGTAACACTTTGCGCATATCACTTTAGATTTTCTGTTTGCACTTATTTCACTGAACTCGAAACTTTAAGTGGTTTGTACCTGAAACACGCAATCCTATCCTTCATTAAAAGGTAGTAATTGCGAAAACAGTATTACAATGTAACAGAAAAACATAATGAAAGATAAAGAATTCAGTGGTTGGAAAAGAGACTAAACACTAGATCAAATAAACTATGTTTAAAATCTCT
>NW_027168616.1:227500-235000 GCF_036898095.1 Palaemon carinicauda
GGAGTGGTGCGCGCATGTGGATGTCAATTTCGTCTGCTGCCTAAATTGCTGGCAGTTTGGATGCTGGTGAATACTATTATTCTTCATTTACATTTGGGAAATAACAATGTAACTGTGTGTTTTGGAATTTAATGAATTTGTTTTATTCGGTTTTTTTTGTATATTATAGATATGATCTTAAAATATTTAAAATTATTTATTACTTCTCATATAATTTAATCATCATCATCATCATCATCATCATCTCCTACGCTTTTAAATCAATACTTCTCTATTCATCATCTCCCACTTAACGTTCCATAGTTCTCAGTCATGTAGGACTGGGTCTTCCAACTCTTCTAGAGCCTTGTGGAGCCCAGTTAAACGTTTGGTGAACTAATCTCTCTTGGGGAGTGCGAAGAGCATGCCTAAACCATCTCTATCTACCCCGCACCATGATCTCATCCACATATGACACTCGAGTAATCTCCCTTATAGTTTTATTTCTAATACTGTCCTGCCATTTAGCTCCTAATCTTCTTCTGAGGGCTTTATTTTTCTTATTCCTTTCCTCACCCGGTTGTGTTTCCTTGTTGGAGCCCTTGGGCTTATAGCATTCTGGTTTTCCAACTAGGGCTGTAGCTTGGTTAATATTTAAATAATGATCTAGAATTTTGCCTTATGTGTTTGATTTTCTCCATAGTAATTATACATTCTCTCATGTTAATCTATGTAACGCTGTTACCAATTCTTATTCTGTAGGGCTACTTTTGTCTATTTTAGTTATGCTATGATGCCAATTCATCATTATGAGTTCTGTCTGTGAGTTCTCTGGATGCCCTCAAACGATGGCAACGGATCAGGACATTCTGAATGAATAGCTACGTGAGAAGAGGACAGAGAAAAGGTTCAATATATGATTGACTTTGCCTTGGGATAAACGATGAAGCCCAGATTCTTTAAGAAAGGTAATCTCTCTCTCTCTCTCTCTCTCTCTCTCTCTCTCTCTCTCTCTCTCTCTCTCTCTCTCTCTCAGTCAAGTAATTTAGTGTATTTTCAAGATTTGTTTATTCCCCCCAAAAAATATTTCAAATAGAAAACAAATCAATAAACATTTCTTCCAACAATATAGGTATTTTTATGTTGTTCATATCATAATGAATATTATATTCATTGGAAATATTCATTGTTTGTACTTAATTCTACAATATAATTCAACTTCAGTTGTATATTAAATGAATTATATATTTTTAGACTAAATACAAAATATTTACAATATAAGTAATGAGTTTGCCTTCACTTCCAACAAGATCTTCCATCCACCCATTTATTCTTCTTCTGCTCCACTTTTAGCCCTTTAAGAAATAGATATCTGTTTGAGGCTCGAGGTGAGGACGGCAGGTTCATCCTTGCCAAGATTCTTGGGCATGATGTGTTGGACAATGCTAGTGGTATTTTTAGATATATTTCAAAAGCAGGTCTTCTGAAAGCTATTAATTTCTATTCATCTTTGCTTTTATGGTTTTTAATTGAATTTCCTTCTATTCATTATTTATAACAAATGATATCGGCGTCAATGACCTTAGATGTCAGGATGCCAGAAAACTCAAAATCAATCAATCAATCTCCTTCAGCCCCAAAATTTGCTTCAAAACAAATGGTCCTAATATTTCTTGTTTGTGTTAATTTATCATCAAGACAATTTGCTAATTGTTTTCTTTTGTCATCAACTAATTACTTGACGACTATTGCTGCTTGCATCTTGCTCCTAATGTATCTGGTAAACTCCTAAGGACGAGGGAGCATGATGCAAGCAGCAACAGTTGTCAAGTAATTAGTTAATGGTATAATAAAACTAGTAGCAAATTGTCTTGATGATAAATCAACACAAACAAGAAACATTAGGACCATTTGTTTTGAAGCGAATTTTGGGGCTAAAGGAGATTGATTGATTGATTGATTTTGAGTTTTCTGGCATCCTGACATCTAAGGTCATTGACGCCGATATCATTTGTTATAAATAATGAATAAAAGGAAATCCATTTAAAAAAAGAAAATAAAAGCAAGGATGTTCTCATAGAATTTAAATAGCTTTCAGAAGACCTGCTTTTGAAATGAATCTAGAAGAGACTCTTCAGCTATGGTGAGCAGCTCTTCTAGGAGAAGAACGCTCCAAAATCAAACCATTCTCTGTACTATGGTCTTCCACTGTCTTGGGTTAAAGTTATCATGCTTGAGGGTACACTCGGACACACTATTCTATCTTATTTCTCTTCCCTTTGCTTTGTTAAATTTTCCATAGTTTAATTAGGAAATATCTATTGAAATGTTACTGTTCTTAAAATATTTTATTTTTACTTGTTTCCTTTCCTCACTGGGCTATTTTCCTTGTTGGGGCCCATGGGCTTATAGCATCTTGCTTTTCCAGCTAGGGTTGTAGCTTAGCAAGTAATAATAATAATAATAATAATAATAATAATAATAATAATAAGAGAAATACCACTAGCATTGTACAACACATCCTGTCCAAAAATTTTGACAAGGATGAACCTGCCGTCCTCACCTCGAGCCTCAAAGAGATATCTATTTCTTAAAGGGCTAAAAGTGGAGCAGATGGATGGAAGATCTTGCTTGAAGTGAAGACAAACTCATTTCTTATATTGTAAATATTTTGCATTTAGTCTAAAAGATATCGTTCACTTAAGATACAACTGAAGTAGATTTATGTTGTAGAATAAAGTACAAACAATAAATATTTTCAATGAATATAATATTCGTTAAAATATGAACATAAAAATGCCTATATTATTGGAAGAAATTTTTACTGATTTGTTTTCAACTTGAAATATTCTTTGGGGGGAATAAACGAACCTTGAAAATATACTAAATTACTTGACTGAGAGAGAGAGAGAGAGAGAGAGAGAGAGAGAGGAGAGAGAGAGGAGAGAGAGAGAGAGAGAGAGAGAGAAATTGCACTAAATCTAATAAGGAGGGAGAGAGAGAGAGAGAGAGAGAGAGAGAGAGAGAGAGAGAGAGAGAGAGAGAGAGAGATGAGAGTATGCACTAAATCTAATAAGAGAGAGAGAGAGAGAGAGAGAGAGAGAGAGAGAGAGAGAGAGAGAGAGAGAGAGAGAGAGAGAGAGAGAGAGAGAGAGAGGAGAAAATGTACTAAATCTAATAAAGGAGAGAGAGAGAGAGAGAGAGAGAGAGAGAGAGAGAGAGAAGAGTATGCACTAAACTTAATAAGGGGAGAGAGAGAGAGAGAGAGAGAGAGAGAGAGAGAGAGAGAGAGAGAGAGAGAGAGAGAGAGAGAGAGAGGAGAAAACTCACTAAATCTAATAAGAAGAGAGAGAGAGAGAGAGAGAGAGAGAGAGAGAGAGAGAGAGAGAGAGAGAGAGAGAGAGAATTCGATTTCCAAATTCAACTTGAACGACGAGTTAAACGAAAGTGGTCCATCGAGGGTCTATATCGCTTCGATGACCTTTCCATTTGACCTTTGTTTACAGAATCCCTTTCCGAAGATTGGACAATTCTGTAGCCAAAATAACCTCCGGGTCATGAACAATCGTTTGCAGGTAATCGTTTAAACTGGAATCGCCAGTGAATGAAGGCAGGTCCATTCCAACTCGATTCCAACTTGATTCCAGTTACGATTCCAGTCGTGATTCGAAGCGACTGCTTCGAAATCAAAACCTTCTTCAAAAAGGATTCTCATTTTCCTCTTTAGTTGTTGTTGTTGTTGTTATTGTTGTTGCTGTTGTTGTTGTTGAGAGAGAGAGAGAGAGAGAGAGAGGAGAGAGAGAGAGAGAGAGAGAGAGAGAGAGAGCTCAAACCATCTGTCTGAAACTCACCTTATCAGAAGCGAACTGAACAGAGATGAAAATAGACTATCCCCAAGGATAGATGCAACCTATCCCCTCCTTCCCCCTATCTTCCACCCCCTATCTCCTATCCTATCCTCCAGACATCCCTTCCCCCCACTGACCTAAAAATAGTCAAACAAAACTATTGTTTCGAGACTTTGAAATGTCCTTTATTCACAGAATCCTCTTTTCAAAGGTTGGGTGGACGTTTGGTGCAGCACAAAACAGTGAGGTTCATGCATGTTGATTTCCAGGATGAACCCCAGGTTCCTCATGCGTGATTACTTGCAAAATGATCCTTAGAGTGTTCATGCATTATTGCTTGTGGAATGACATAACATGGTTCATGCATGATAATTTGCAGAATAAATCTCAGGTATTAAAATGATCATGTGCGTTCATACATGACTGATTGCATAATGTCCCGGAGGTGTTCTTGCTTGCAAAATGTTACCGTGTGGTTCATGCACAGTTGCTTGCCAAACGGTCTGGAAGGTTCATGCACGATTGCTTGTAGAATGACTTGCGGTGGTTCGCTCTAAGGCAGGCAGGTGCAGAGCAAGGCAGGCAGGCAGTGATGTGTTCAGGCTTCAAGGCAGGCAGGCAATGAGGCAGGCAGGCAGTGAGGCAGGCAGGCAGGCAATGAGCCAGGCAGGCAGTGAGGCAGGCAGGCAGCAAGGCAGGCAGGCAGCGAGGCCCGAAAGAAATGAGGCAGGCAGACAGCAAGGCAGGTAGGCAGCGAGGCAAGAAAGCAACGAGGCAGGCAGGCAGCAAGGCACGCAGGAAATAAGGTAGGCAGGATATAAGTCATACAGGCAGCAAGCCAGGCAGTAAGGCTAGAAGTCAATGAGGCAGGCAGCAAGACAGGCAGGAAATAAGGCATGCAGGCAGTGAGGCATGCAAACAGCAAGGCAGGCAGGCAACGAGGCAAGAAGGCAATGAGGCAGGCAGGCAGAGAGGTAGGCAGGCAACGAGGCAAGAAGGCAATGAGGCAGGCAGGTAGCGGGGCAGAAAGACAGTGGGGCAAGAAGGCAATGAGGCAAGCAGGCAGCAAGGCAGGCTGGCAATAAGGCATGCAGGCAGGTAGGCTTGAAGCATGCAGGTAGCAAGGCAGGTAGGCAATGAGGCCAAAAGGCAGCGAGACATGCAGGCAGCAAGGTAGGCAGGCAGAAAGGCAGGCAGGCATTGAGGCAAGAAGGCAGGCAATGAGGCAGGCAGGCAGCAAGGCAGGTAGGCAATAAGGCATGCAGGCAGTCAGGCAGGCAGGCAGCGAGGGAAGCAGGAAGTGAGGCAAGCAGGCAGTGAGGCAGACAGGCAGCGAGGCAAGCAGGCAGTGAAGCAGGCAGGCAGTGAGGCAGGCAGGCAGTGAGGCAAGCAGGCAATGAGGCAGGCAGGTAGTGAGGCAGGCAGGCAGTGAGGCATGCAGGCAGTGAGACATGCAGGCGGAAAGGCAGGCAGGCGGTGAGACAGGCAAGCAGTAATCACTTTTGTATCAGAGTGGAGTGTCAAAGGAGATTAGACCAATTTTATTTGGGTTTGAATAGCTTCCAAAGCAAAAGCCTAAGCCAATCACAATCAATTCCAGTCGTAGTCAGTTTCTCTTTAGAAGAATATCACCTCGCTTTGCGGATTGCATTGTAGAACCTCAAGTGGAACAAGAAAAGAGTGGTTTCAAGCAAGATCTGGGAAAAGCTGATATGAATTGTTTGATTTACAAATGGTTGTTGCAATTACTTATATTTTAGTGATAAATCTGTATTACTTTATAGTGGCAGAAGATGGAGTCTCCCCCTATCTCCATGTCTTTTATACACACACACATATATACATGTATATATATATATATATATAATATTATATATATATATATATATATATATATTATATTATAGATATATACAGTATTCTCTCCTTAAAGTAACAAGACGGCGGACATCAGGGTGTAAAGATCTCAACCGGTCTCGGGTAACATGGTAATGAGAACGCATCCAAATTTGAGTAATGCTTCTCAGCACATCACTCCAGATTCAAGTAGCGTAGTGCTTCTCAATGTGGCTTCTTGCGTTCAACAGTTTATAAATATAACATTTTAAGAAAGGCGGGTTCATGGGGGACTTTAAGGACGGACGCTGTTGTTATAAAGATTCTAAGAAATGGAAAAGATAAAAATGAGATATTTTTCTGTGATTTTTTTTTCTTTTTTTTTTTTGCTCAAGTACATATTTTATATGTTTATGCCTACACTTATGCATACTTTTTTGGTACATTTGTAATTATATATATATATATATATATATATATATATATATATATATATATATATATATATATTATATATATATATATATATATATATATATATGTGTGTGTGTGTGTGTGTGTGTGTGTATGCGTGCATGTGTGCATACACCAGAAACAGTTACGAGACTGGTTCGAGAAATGGTTACGAGGCTGAGCCAGATGTGGTTACGAGACTGGATCGAGAAATGTTTACAAAACTGGCCGTAGAAACGATTAGTCACTGCAAATTGGTGATGGTGGGAGATTTTAGTCTAATTGCTCACTGCAAACCAACCTAGTTTGGGTGGCCCTGACTTGTAGATGTTTCTTGATCATGGCGATACCCGAACCCTTCCACCATGTCAAGGTATCCCCACTCAGAAAGGGATATATATATATATATATATATATATATATATATATATATATATATATATATGTATTTATATATATATATATCCCTTTCTGAGTGGGGATACCTTGACATGGTGGAAGGGTTCGGGTATTGCCATGATCAAGAAACATCACAAGTCAGGGCCACCCAAACTAGGTTGGTTTGCAGTGAGCAATTAGATATATATATATATGTATATATATATATATATATATATATATATATATATATATATATATATATATATTTTGTGTATTTAAATGGTATGTAGCCAGCGCGTAAGGTGAGTTCCTATCTTGGAGGTTTAAGTAATTGTATGTAAATTGTGTAAGACTTTCGTCGTTCATTTCATTGTATTTTTCATTCAAGTCAGTGTATGTAACTTTGCATTATTTTTAAGAATCAACTTTTTATTTAACGTATTTTGTTACGGAGTCTTCTGCAATCTCAATTAAGTGTGCTGAACGAACTATACGAGGTATGAGCGAAGACTTATGTAATATTTTTGTTTTCATGAGGTATTGCGTCGTGTTAAATTGCGCAATTCTTATGTTTTTCATGTTTTTGGAATATTCTCAAAAACCCCAGAGTTAGTTTTATCTTTTTTTATTGTTCCGAGAACGGAGGTGGGTGGAGCTGCTGAGAGAGAGTTGCCGTGATCGTGCGTTGATATGCGTGTGATATGTGATCGTTGGCAACCTTACGCAGCAAGGCACAGCCCCAAGCTTCTAGAGCTAGAAGGATCTAGAATAATTAAGTCAATATATATGAGGCCCCCGGGATGCATAGCAGTAAAAGAGAACCAGCCTGTCCCGGTAGAAGAGCCAACCATATCCTCTCTCTCATGTACCTCAAGTGTGTGTTCTCTTCAAAGTGTATAGGTTTATACCCAACATATATTGTGTGTAGTGTGTTAACACATTACGGAAACTTTAAAGGTGATTACAAATTGATTATGTTATTGTAAGTGCTGGTATCATATAA
>NW_027168616.1:240000-250000 GCF_036898095.1 Palaemon carinicauda
AGCATTCCCAAACCATCTCCATCTACCCCGCTCCATGATCTCATTCACATATGGCACTCGAGTAATCTCTCTTATAGTTTCATTTCTAATACTGTCCTGCCATTTAGCTCCTAATATTCCTCTGAAGGTTTTATTTTTCTTATTCATTTCCTTACTCGGCTGTTTTTCCTTGTTGGAACCCTTGGGCTTATAGCATTCTGCTTTTCCAACTAGGGCTGTAGCTTGGTTAATATTTAAACAATAATAATCTAAAATCTATGATTTTGGGTGCTAATCCTATGTATATATACTCAGTCTCTAGGGCATTGTCACTGTCCCTTACCTCTGCCATTCACGAGCGACTTTTAAATCATTTATCAAACCCACTTTCCTCTGCATTAGAAATATAACTCACCCTGGTCATGATTCCAAAATGAAAGAAGGAATAAGCAAGTAAATGAATAACGGAGAGAGAAATAGAGAACGAAAAGAGAAATGGAAAAAAAGGGATCAAAGAAGGATTTTATGTGAGGTTCAAAAGGACTCTGAAATCCATCGATGAATCCCACAGTTAAAAAAGAAGATTTCTGAAAAAGAGCAATTTCAACTGGGTGATTCAAAAGAGTCACTTAATTATTCATGCTGTCTCTTGCTTTGTATGAATTTAAATTATATCTACATTTTCTCTTTCTGTGATAATGTATCTCTCTGTCTATTTGCGTCTTTGTCTATCTATCTGCCATCTATCTATTGGTTATATGTTGACAGTGAATTAGATCAACATTTTCTATTCTGTTTCTCTGCTAATGTATCTCTCTGTCTATCAGCGTATCTATCTATCTGTCTATCAGAGAGCCTATTTATCTATCTGTCACTTATCTGTTTCTTAGTTGACAGTAAATTAGATCTACATTTTTTGTTTCTTTGCTAATGTACTGTATCTCTCTGTCTATCTACCTATCTATCTGCCGTCTATATATTGTTTCTTTATTGACAGTGAATCATATCCACCTTTTTATTTCTATGCTAATGTATCTCTTTCTCTCTATCAGAATATCTATATATCTATCTGCCATTTATCTATTGTTTATTTGTTCATAGTAAATTAGATCTACAAATTTTTTTCTGTGCTAATGTATCTCTCTGTCTATCAGCGTATCTATCTATCTGTCATTTATCTATTGTTTCTTTATTGACAGTGAATTGGGTTACCCGGTAGAGAGATGATTTTCAACGAGATGAATTTAGAAAAGATTAAGGCAAATTTAAGTTTATTTTTAACTTCTTTCAAAGATCTCATGGTAAGTATTATAATTTTTGTAATGGAATTCACAATAAAAGCCTCAGAATCTTGTTTACATCCCGCTCTACGATAAAGATAAACAAATAAATGAACAAATGAATGTTGAAAATGTTCCACACAATACAGTCATCCCACGCATTCTGGCCTGCTACATCTATCTATCGGGGAGGAGGGAAATTGAAAGCGGAAACTCTCAAGGCGATACCTTTTTCCTTTAGTGAGAAATAGATACATTTCGAGCATCTCGTCTCCTTTCTTCTTTTGAGCCAACTTTGTAACATGATACCCGCACCAGGAAATGTTGCTCTGAGAAACCACACAAGAAATCACAAACCGAGTCTGGTGAGAAGCACTACTACAACTGCGAGCACGTCTCGTTTACAAGCTTTCCTGTCGTGGGTGCGTTCTTTATAACATGCACAATATGGTCTTCCCTCTATGCCTTTATACATATTTGTTTATTATTGCTTCTACTAACGAAGTTGGAAGGAGGTTATGTGTTAATCCCCCTGTTTGTGTGTTTGTTTGTGTGGGTGTTTGTTGGTGAGCACCTTCCTGGCCACAATTTCAATTGTAGAGTAATGAAACTTTTAGGGATTAACGCTTATGTAAAAAGCTAGAAAAAATTAAATTTTGGAAGGTCAAGGTCAAAGGTCAAGGTCAGAGTCAAGGAAAAGGACTTTTCTATACAATCAGCCATAAGTTTGGACATTGTTGTCACAAAGACTTCAAACTTGGTTCATATATAGTGAATGAAAATCCACACCAAGGTTAAGGTTAAGGTCAAGGGTCAAGGTCAAAGGTGTACAAAAGTTTGAAAATTACGCTGCCACGGCGGAGGTGTGCGCTCTACTAAGTACCCCTCTAGTTGTTTATTTTTTTTATATAAGACATCTTATAAGCTATTACAGGATATACCTTCGCCTCTGGACGTAGGAAGCGATGATTCTTTATCCAGTGAAAGACATCTTTGTGGAGTTAAATTTACAGATTTCCATGTATTAATACATACCCATTTACATTGATTTAAAAAAAACATTCTAAAACTTTAAAGGAAAGATCTTAGTAAAAATATTGGAGTTTGATTATTTTCTGTTTATGCAAGTTTACATGGTATCATGCAAAATTTTCAAGTCGCTTTGATATGAATCGTCCTTAGGAATTTACCAGATACCTTAGGAGCATGATGCAAGCAGCAATAGTTGTCAAGTAATTAGTTAATGGTATAAGAAAACAAATAGCAAATTGTCTTGATGATAAATTAACACAAACAAGAAACATTTGGACCGTTTGTTTTGAAGCGAATTTTGGGGCTAAAGGAGATTGACTGATTGATTTTGAGTCTTCTGGCATCCTGATATCTAAGGTCATTGACGCCGATATCATTTGTTATGAATAATGAATAAAAGGAAATTCAATTTAAAACCATAAAAACAGTTTTTCCAATAGAATTTAGATAGCTTTCAGAAGACCTGCATTTGAAATATATCTAAAAATACTATTAGCATTGTACAACACATCATGCCCAAGAATCTTGGCAAGGATGAACCTGCCATCCTCACCTCGAGCCTCAAACAGATATCTATTTCTTAAAGGGCTAAAAGTGGAGCAGAAGAAGAATAAATGGGAGGATGGAAGATCTTTTTTGAAGTGGAGGGAAACTCATTACTAATATTGTAAATATTTTGTATTTAGTCTAAAAGTATATCGTTCACTTAGAATACATCTGAAGTTGATTTATGTTGTAAAATAAAGTAAAAACAATGAATATTTTTAATGAATATAATATTCGTTAAAATATGAACAACATTAAAATACTTATATATTTGGAAGAATTGTTTATTGATTTGATTTCAACTTGAAATATTCTTTGGGTGAATAAACAAATCTTGAAAATACACTAAATTACTTGACTGAGAGAGAGAGAGAGAGAGAGAGAGAGAGAGAGAGAGAGAAGAATTTGTACTAAATCTAATAAGAGAGAGAGAGAGAGAGAGAGAGAGAGAGAGAGAGAGATGCACTAAATCTAATAAGGATTTATACAATCACCAGAAATTACCCGAGAGAGAGAGAGAGAGAGAGAGAGAGAGAGAGAGATGCACTAAATCTAATAAGGATTTATACAATCACCAGAAATTACTCGAGAGAAAGAGAGAGAGAGAGAGAGAGAGAGAGAGAGAGAGAGAGAGAGAGAGAGAGAGAGAGAGAGAGAGAGAAAGAGAGTGTTCCATTGAGGGTCTATATCGCTTCGATGACCTTTCCATTTGACCTTTGTTTACAGAATCCCTTTCCGAAGATTGGACAATTCTGTAGCCAAAATAACCTCCGGGTCATGAACAATCGTTTGCAGGTAATCGTTTAACTGGAATCGCCAGTGAAGGAAGGCAGGTTTATTCCAACTCGATTCCAACTTGATTCCAGTTGCGATTCCAGTCGTGATTTGAAGCGACTCCTTCGAAATTAAAACCTTCTTCAAAAAGGATTTTCATTTCCCTCTTTAGTTGTTGTTGATGTTTTTGTTGTTGCTGTTGTTGTTGTTGAGAGAGAGAGAGAGAGAGAGAGAGAGAGAGAGAGAGAGAGAGAGAGAGCTCAAACCATCTGTCTGAAACTCACCTTATCAGAAGCGAACTGAACAGAGATGAAAATGAACTATCCCCAAAGATTGATGCAACCTATCCCCTCCTTCCCCCTATCTTCCACCCCCTATCTCCTCCATCACCTATCCTCCGGACATCCCTTCCCCGACTGACCTAAAAATAGTCAAAAAAAACTATTGTTTCGAGACTTTGAAATGTCCTTTGTTCACAGAATCCTCTTTTCAAAGGTTGGGTGGACGTTTGGTGCAGCACAAAACAGTGAAGTTCATGCAGGTTGATTTCCAGGATGAACCCCAGGTTCCTCATGCGTGATTACTTGAAAAATGATCTTGGGAGTGTTCATGCATTATTGCTTGTGGAATTACATAACATGGTTCATGCATGATAATTTGTAGAATAAACCTCAGTTAGTAAAATGATCGTGTGTGTTCATAAATGACTGATTGCATAATGTCCCAGGGTGGTTCATGCACGGTTGCTTGCTAAACGGTCCGGAAGGTTCATGCGCAATTGCTTGTAGAATGACCTGTGGTGGTTCGCTTGAAGGCAGTCAGGCGCAGAGCAAGGCGGGCAGGCCGCGAAGCAAGAACGCAATGATGCAGGCAGGCACCAAGGCAGGTAGGAAGCGAAGCAAGAAGGCAATGAGGCAGGGAGGCAGTAAGGCAGGTAGGAAATAAGGCATGTAGTCACTGAGGCAGGCATGCAGCAAGGCAGGCAGACAATGAGGCAAGAAGGCAACACGGCAGGCAGGCCGCAAGGTAGGCAGGCAGCGAGGCAGCGAGGTAGGAAGGCAGTGAGACAAGAAGGCAATGAGGCAGGCAGGCAGCAAGTCAGGTAGGCAATAAGGCATGCAGGCAGTCAGGCAGGCAGGCAGCGAGGCAACCAGACAGTGGGGAAAGTAGGCAGTGAGGTATGCAGGCAGCAAAGCAGGCAGGCAATGAGCCCAACAGACAGCGAGCTATGCAGGCAGCAAGGCAGGTAGGCAGTGAGGCAAGAAGGCAAGCAATCAAGCGGGCAGGCAACAAGACAGGCAGGTAATAAGAAAGGCAGGCAATAAGCCATGCAGGCAATAAGCCATGCAGGCAGTGAGGCAGGCAGGCAGGCACTAAGGCATGCTGGCAGTGAGGCAGGCAGGCAGCAAGGCAAGCAGGCAGTGAGGCAAGCAGGCAGTGAAGCAGGCAGGCAGCGAGGCAAGCATGTAGTGAGGCAGGCAGGCAGTGAGGCATGCAGGCGCCAAGGCAGGTAGCAAATAAGGTAGGCAGTAAATAAGTCATACATGTAGCAAGGCTGGCAGTGAGGCTTGAACCCAATGAGGCTGGCAGGCAGCAAGGCAGGCAGGCAGTGAGGCATGCAGGTGGCAAAGCAGGCAGGCGGCAAGACAGGCAAGCAATCGATTAACTGGAATCACTTTTGCATCAGAGAGGAGTGTCAAAGGAGATTAGACAAATTTCATTTAAGTTTGAATAACTTCCAAAGCCAAAGCCAAAGCCAATCGCATTCAATTCAGTCGTGGTCCATTTCTCTTTAGAAGAGTCTCACCTTGCTTTGTGGATTGCATCGTAGAACCTCATGCGGGACAAGAAAAGAGGAGTTCCAAGAAAGATCTGGAAAAAGCTGATATAAATTGCTTGATTTAGAAAAGGGTATTGCAATAACTTTTATTTTCACGAGGAATCTGTTTTACTTTATAGTGGCAGAAGACGGAATCTCTCGATTTTCATCTCTTTTATACCCTCTCTATCACACACACATACACGCACACACACACACACACACACACATATATATATATATATATATATACATATATATACATATACATATACATTATATATATATACATATATATAATATATATATATATATATATACACGCAGTATTCTCTCCTTAGAGTAGCCAGAAGGTGGAAACACCAGATATATAAAAGCTTGCTAGCCCTATACCCTCTATCTTGACTCTTGTAGGCAATAGTGCCACTATACGTATTATTCGAGTGGAAAGAGGTGGGTTCAGGTCAACCCACAAACATAGCAAGCTCGTGAGCTGAGTACTGCAACACTCATCCATGAGATCTATCTTGACCTGATTACACCTTTTTAAGGTTATCTGTTGAACTGACCATCCATATTCGCTACTTACTTTTTAATCTATGGAGAAGGCGACCTTAAAGGATTAACGTAGCAGTTGTCGACAACTATTTATCCTAAGATAGCTGGATAGAGAGACAGAGAGAGGTCATACCCTAAATAATGTTTTCTTCTCTAATTTTCCGTTATCTCTCACCAAAACAACATTTCTTCAGAACATCATTATTATCTCTGTATCGTTCACCATTCCATATCTGTACCATACATCCTCCAAAAATGCTCCCTTGAAAGGCAAAATCACATTCCTAACAGTTCACGGGCTGAAAATATATTCAGTGAGCGCTCACAGAAAGGGGATATATATCCGGGGAAAGCGAAAGAAAATCGTTATACATCGTAAAAGGAAAACCCAGAGTGAAAACCACCGGAATCAGGTTGTAAAGATCTCAACCGGTCTCGGGTAACATGGTAATGAGAACGCATCCAAATTTGAGTAATGCTTCTCAGCGCATCACTCCAGATTCAAGTAGCGTAGTGCTTCTCGGTGTGGCTTCTTGCGTTCAACAGTTTATGAATATAACATTTTAAGGAAAGTGGGTTGATGGGGGACTTTAAAAACGGATTCTCTGGAAGATAAAAATGAGAGAAAACTTTTTCTGTGATATTCGTTTATTAGCTGAAGTATATTATACTAAGTAATCTATAAATTGTATTTCATATTTGTTTATGCTTACTCTTATGCATATTTTTTTGGCACATTTGTAATTATATGTATGTATATATATATATATATATACATATATATATATATATATATACATATAGATATATATACATATATATATATATATATATATAAATATATATATATATATATATATATGTATATATATATATATATCTATATATATATCACACACAGATATATATATATATATATATCACACAGATTATATATATATATATATCACAGACACACACATATATATATATATATATATCACAGACACACACACACATATATATATATATATATATCACACAGATATCTATATATATATATATATATATCACACAGATATATATATATATATATATACATATAAGTGTGTGTGTGTGTGTGTACACAAGCTGCTCTTTCCAGTACCTTCGAAAGTTAAAAAAAATATAAGAGAGAGAGAGAGAGAGAGAGAGAGAGAGAGAGAGAATTCTGATCACAAAGTCTCAAAAGACTAAAAAGGTTAATTTAAATTGAGCTGATGAATTTAGAGAGTAGATATATGGAGTAGTTTTTTCCTTAATATATTTGACAGTTTTTATAAATTGTTAACATTTGAAATTCATTGGAGGTCACCCTTCCGATTACTGACCAAACCCAGTAAGCAGATTTGTCTTGTGTCCATCTTTTCTTTTCTTTTAGCTTTTCTATTTCCTCTTTATATATAAATCTTCCCTCTATTTCACCGATGTTTAATAAAAGCCATTTTAGACCCTCCTCTTCTGTCCGGGACTAAAGGCATCCTAAGTGTACAATCAGTCTCAGATATCTCTGAACGTTTTTTTTTTTTTTTTTTTTTTTGTAATTTAGTGATGTTTCTCCTTTTCTATTATTCGAGCTAATTTTCTCATCAGAGTCTAGTAATGATGTTTAAATTTCGGTATTTGGTATTTATGTATTATTGTAAGAAATGGGTATTTCTATATAGAAATATTAACAGCCCAAATAAGTGAATGAATATTGAGCTCCATAGAGGTTTGATTCAAATGAGTATATAAGAAATAATAAAAAATGAAACATGACTATCACCCACTTAATCTATTGAATATAGTAACTCAAAATAAAAACAAAATTAAAAAGGATATTACAACTCCTGTATCTCTAGATCTAGATAAAACGAGAACCACTACTTAAAAAAGAACCACCACAAACGTACCGAGAAACATCACTAAAAATCTAAAGAGACGTCTCATCACCATGATTTCCTCTCGCAGTCAGAGAGATCTTTAAGGACCAGCATCAAATAGCCGTTAGCTCTCTCCGTCTTAATCCTGTGGTGGTATAAAGATATATCCTCTTTATGTGAGTTTTAGTTTGGTTTATCATCCTGAAGATGAGTCGTTTGAGGATATGATATGAGCTGGGAGATATGTTAATGACAGGGGATGGAGTTTTGATATTTTGTGTTTGAAAAACAGGCTGAATGGAAGATCTAGCTTTATTTGATAATGTTGGTTTAAGAAGTTGTAAGTTCATAATGAAAGGCTAAATGGAAAATGAAAGGTTACACACATACATACACACAAACACACACACACACACACACACACATATATATATATATATATATATATATATCAACATCAAACAACAAATACAGCAATTTCTAGTCCACCGTAGGACAAAGGCTTCAGACATGTCCTTATCCATTTTTGCGGTTTGGTCAGTTTTCATAACCAAGTTGGCCATTGCGAGGTGGTGATTGTGGGAGATTTTTGTCTCATCGTTCACAGCAATCCAACCTAGTAAGGGCGTTCCTTATTAGTACAGAAATATATATATATATATATATATATATGAGTCATTGAAATAGATTAAAAGTTCAAGTCTATTATTCCAAAGATGGTAAAAACATACTTTCTGTCGAGAAACGTTTTTAAGATATAATGGTATCTCCTGACTTTAAATAACACTCTCTTGGCTACTACGTAAGGAAGGGAGGGGGTATACTTAGATTGGGGTTAGGGGTAAGAGGGAAGGGGGGTGTTTTAGACGAGGGATAGGTAGGGGAAATATGCATCTTGATTTTGTGATTGCTTCATTGTAAAACATATAATGACGTCAGACTCCTATGAATGAATCATTCTGATTTTCTTGATCAAATTAAAGTAGACTCTCTCTCTCTCGCTCTCTCTCTCTCTCTCTCTCTCTCTCTCTCTCTCTCTCATTCCTTTAGCAATTATCATTATAGTTTTCTGATGACTAAAAAACTGGATAAAACCTTTTGCAGATTCACATGTCTGATTTGCTTCTTCAACATTACCTAAGGTTTAGAAAAATCTAATAATGATATATTGATAAATTTATACAGATTTTTATTCTTTATTTAAAAACATTTTAATTTGGTTTGACATATCTCAAAGACAATGTCAGCAATTTGTTACCTCTGTCAACGAAGTTGGAAGGAGGTTATGTTTTACCTCTTGTTTGTATTTGTGTGTATGTTTGTGAACAGCTTCCTGGTCACAATTTTAATTGCAGAGTAATGAAATCTGCAGGGATTAACTGTTATGTAAAAAACTGGAAATGATTAAATTTGGGAAGGTTAAGGTCAAGATGAAAGGTCAAGGTGAAGGGGCAAGGTCAAAGGTCAAGCAAAATGTCCAATTCACATAATCAGGTATAAGTTTGGACATCGTTGTCACAGAGACTCTAAACTTAGTTCACATTAATACATGTTAAGGTCAAAGGTCAAGGTAGAGCTAAAGGGCGAGAAAGAAGCTGTCATGGCGGAGGTCTGTGCTCTAAAGAGTGTCCTTCTAGTTTACCATGTAATCACTTTCAATTACAAACACTTATGTCTCACTCTCACGCAATGTGAAAAATCTTTTTCTTACATTGTTCCTCAATAGAAAAAGAAATATGGAAAGAGAAAATACATTATTTATGGCCGAATTGCTACAGAAAATTTAAATAGAAAAAATTACAAATTAGAAAAAAATGTATAAGAAAAACTCCTTCAAAAAGCAGCAGAAAATACATAATGTCTAAATTACATAAGACATTTTAAAAATCCATCATACTTTGGTCTCAACTTAAAGAAAGTAAAAAAAAAAAAGAAATATATAATCCATGTCTGAATTGCTATAGAAATTTGAATTACAAAAATTAGAAATTAGGAAAAAATGTATAAAAGAAATTCCTTCAAAGTCTAGTTATTTTCCTATGCTATCTTTAAGCAGAAACCTTACTCCAATACCTCTATTTACTCTCCCCCCTCAACCCTGTTCCTCCCTCCACCCCCTCTAAAAATTG
>NW_027168616.1:255000-267500 GCF_036898095.1 Palaemon carinicauda
TATTGTTCTCCATAAGGAGTAGTTGGTTAATATATTATTTCTATCATCATTACATATGGCAACATTCATGTCCAATGATAAAGCATATAATTAACCTTATCTAACTTTCTCAATTTATCCATATCCATCCATCATCTAACTATTGAATCATGAATGAACAATGTACGGAAAACTTCCATATTAGCCGTAAGATCTCATGATGTGTTATAAATATCCCTTTCTGAGTGGAGATAACTTAACGTGGTGGAAGGTTTTGTGTATCACCATAGTCAGGAAAACTGTGCTAATGAGGGCCACCTATACTAGATTGGATTGCTGTTAGTGATGAGACTAGAATTTCCAACCGTTACCAATCCGCAATGACCAGCGTGGTGGTGAAAACTGCGCAAACCCCAGACATGAATACTGATATGTCTGAGGCCTTTGTCATGCATCGGACTAGAACGGCCCCATTTATTGTCGTCAAACACACACACACACACAAACACACACACACACACACACACACATATATATATATATATATATATACTGTATATATAAAACTAGTCCACTGCACAACGGAAGCATCAAACATGTTCTTCAACTTGCGTCTGTTAATGGTCTCCCTATGCCAGTCCAAACCAGCAAAATTTCTGAATTCGTCAATCCATCGTCTTTCCCCTGCTTCTTTTGCAGACATGAATATGCTGTATAAAAAACAGAATTTATATGCATATATTTACATAATACTAAATTCCATGCTCTTTCAAACCTATGAATATTGCCAAAGCATCGATGGCTTCCATTATTTTGGGAACAGACCCGAATTCAAGGACCCCCTCTGTCCCTTCTGCTTCCATTCTCTATTTCTATTTCCCTCTCTTATCTCTCCTGTTCAGGAATTCGCTTAATTCTTTTTTTTCTCTGACTTAACAGTCAATAGAATTTAAACAGAGTTAGATGGTTCCACGTTCAGAGGAATACGAAGCTATGGGGGTTGTTTTTCCAATTGTTTTTATTTTTTGTTTTATATTTGTTTCTATTTGCTTTTGTGTAATTATGCTCGTTAGTGTTTTCAAGTCCTGTTTTGATAAAGTACTTTACAAGAATCCTTTTAATTATTCCAAGAGCTAAATATTCCAATCTGAAGATGTGTTTTGTTCTGCCTAGTTTTAAAATGCCATCTCAAATTATAACTATACAGACATTATTTTCTCTACTAGAAAATATAAGAATTATATAAGAAGTATTGTTGTATAGGCATTTTTTTCCTATAAACAGTACTAATTTTTAATATATAATAATATAGTTTATTTGTGAAGTGGAGCAGTTTTCTTAGGCTTCAGGAGAGCAATGGCGTTACTAAAAAAAGAGGCAGTTTAATCGTGAAGTAGAACAGTTTTCTAAGGCTTCAGGAGAGGAACATTAAATAAATAAAGAGGCAGCTTTATCGTCCATTGAAACGTTTTCTAGGGCTTCAGTAGAGCAATGGTGTTACTAAAAAAAGAGGCAGTTTAATCGTGAAGTAGAACAGTTTTCTAAGGCTTCAGGAGAGGAACATTAAATAGATAAAGAGGCAGCTTTATCGGGAAGTGGAGCAACTGCTGGTTTGGTACTACTGTAGTGGTAGCAAGGTGTCGAACAGAAAATGCATATAATAAAACCATGAGTCAATCCAGTGATGGTGAGATGTCATATAAAAGATGAATCATCGTCTGGTATCACTATTCTGATAGTGGGACGTAAAATAAGTATTAAAAAGGTCCTTAATATCCAGAAATATAAATATCCCTTTAAAAAAAGAACCGTTAACCCTACATTAAAGGGTCGGTTCCTGATGCGGCTTCTCAAGTGCCTTCTATCAAAGGCATCCTCTTCCACCAAACCTCTTCTCTCCATATCATCCTCCACCTTATTTCGCCATCTAATTATTTTCTTCACTCTTGATCTTCTCCCCCTAACAGGTTCCCCCCAAGCCCTCCTCACTCCCTCCCCACCACCCAACCCCAACACGTGACCACACCACCTCAGTCGTGACACTCTTATCACCTCTGCCATTCTTTTTATTTCATTGTTTTCCAATCTTTCAAGCAGTGAACATCACGGCTCGAAAGCTTAAATAAAATTCCTTGCTTTACTTAGTGGTTGATTCAACAACGTTTATTACCTCCGCCAACGAAGTTGGAAGGTGGTTGTTTTACCACCCTGTTTGTGTGTTTGTTTGTTCATGAACACCTTCCTGGCCACAATTTTGAACGTATAGTAATGAAATTTATAGGGATTAACTGTTATATAAAAATCTAGAAATGAATAAATTTTGGAAGGTCAAGGTCACAGATCAATGTCACGGTCAAGCAAAATTTCCAATTCACGTAATCAGCCATAAGTTTGGACATAGTTGTCACAGAGACTCCAAACTTGGTTCATATTTAAGTGTATGAAAACACAAACCAATTAATACATGTTTAGGTCAAAGGTCAAGGTCAAGGTCGATACAAAAAGGTCGAGAAATAAGCTCCTGTGGCGGAGGTCTGTGCTCTACTGATTACCCCTCTAGTTTTGATATAATTTTCCTCTATAGATACTATCTTTTAGGGAAGAAAATTGGTATTGAAAAAGTTATGATGATGTTCTAAAACTCAAAAAAAACTCCCTAATTTCAAAACCCATCAACCAAGAGGCGCTTAAATTTAGGCCTCCATCCAACGTAAGAAGAAATGTTAATTAACTTGAGTTTTTTTTTTATTATTCCTCTGCCGTTATTGATGAATTCTGACATTCCATCAAGGATAATAAGAAGGAAGAAGATAATGAAGAAAACGAATAATGCTCGTTTCAGATCTTGTCTTTTCTTCGCTATATATCGACAGTCAGATTTGGTGTTATGGGTTTGGCAAACAACAAAATCCTTACGGAAAAAATATATATAAAACTATCTCTCGTTCTTCTAATTGAAGCAAGAGCCTGTGCTAAACTGAGGCTAATTTCACCAAAATTTATCCAAAATCTATTTACTGTTTTCGATAAGAGAAACTAATGATAATAGCTTTCCTTAATGGTTGTTTAAACTCGTTACTAAATCGATCTTTCGATAGTTAAGGTAAGGATAAATTTCAAGAACTCTACCAGTTAAGACTAAAGTTTCTTTGAAATCACGATAGATGGCAGAAGCTTACGGTCTCTACTTAGGTAGAGACCATTTTTAGAGGGGGGAGGAAAGGTATCACTTTTAATTATAACTTAGAACTTTTTTGCTCATTATTTAATTCAATTATACAATAATTAACATTTTAAGAGCAGTTTATCAGAATGATGCATACCAGGATAAAATTATGATTGACTATTATGATACAACAAACGTGTAATTGACAGTGACTGAGTTTCCTACCCTTCAAGATGATTTCTTCGTCTGAGAGAGGACTGTTTACCATTATTCTTTTCAAACAACAACAACAACAACAGCAACAATAACAACAACAACGACGACAATAACAACAGCAACAACAACAACAACAGCAGCAGCTAAAGCTGGTGGGGTTGGTGTTGCAGGTGCAGTGAGGATGGGGGTAGAGGGTAGAATAGAGGAAATGAATGTAAGTGTTAGATTTTGTTGGAAGGTTTGTTTGGAGGGAAGACATCTAAACTTATTTTGATCAGGAATTTATGTTTAAAACTAGTATGTATAAATACAATAACAACAAATGCATCCGTTTTTAGTTTAATGCAGGACAAAGGCCTCAAATATGTCAATTCATGCCTCGGAATTGGCCAGTTTTCATCATCCCGCTGGCCAGTGCGAATTGGCGATGGTGGAAGACAAACCTAGTATGGTTGGCCTTGACTAATACAGTTTTGCTGATCATGGCGATGTGCAAACCCTTTCCCTAAGTTAAGGCATCTTCACTCAGAAAGGAATATATATATACTGTATATATATATATATAATATATATACATATAGATATATATATATATATATATATATACATATATATATACATATATATATATATATATATATATTTATATGCATATATATATATATATATATATCTATATATATATATATATATGCATATAAATATATATATATATATATATATACAGTAGTGTCTATCAACCAGCTTACACTCACGGTTCCACCCTAGCATCGATCTGCTATCTTGCGATAGGCAAACTCGTCACTACTGTGCTATTACCAAGGTAAAAGGAAACCAATATCAATCAGGTTTTGTGACTTTACACGCACAAACACACACATTTATTATATATATCAATAAATATAAACTTTCTTTTGATGTATGATAGTATTCAACGTATCTATATCTCACCCAGCCTAAAAAATTTATTTTCCTACATCACTGGAGTGAGGTTTGTCAATCGCCTCAGTCTGCATCGAGCAATTAACTTTCAAATACGGTTATTGGTCGGCATAAATTCTCTCGCATACGCATACCTGACCTTTGCTCTGATGGACGTAACACAACTATATCAATTTGGTCAACTGGCTACAAAGAGCGACATAAATATAACCCTTTGCTGGATGGTTGTGAAAAACACGTAAGCGTTCAAATTTTCTCGCCGTTTCTCATTCAATGTGAACAGGACCTTTTAATGTCTTCGTGAATGGACTCTAGAGTAATAGGATTAATAACAACAGAAACAGTTTCACTCATAAGTGAGAGTATATAAATCAGGCCTAGTTAACTATACGATTGAATTGTATGAAAAGGATAAAAGGCAAAGATCTAATAAGATCTAACCCTGAGTGAAGTGTTCGAACCGTATCTCAAATGGGCAAAGGATTCTTTAAACAATTTACAAAATCTGAGGTAGGGAGTTTATAAGGGCTGAGTAAAAGAATTTATGATGGTTGATAAAGAATTTGTGTGAAATATATTTCTTTACATTTTTCAAAGAAAATCAAAGTCAGGAAAACTCTTTATGACTTCGTTATATTTTAGTATCCCTTACATAATAATCTAAAACAATTTAGTCATGGTATATAAAGCGTATTTTGTGCTTACAACCAAATGTAAATAAAATCACAAAATATTTTGACACCTCTTCAAGTCACTTGATTGATAAAAATCCATAACTTGACACTTCCCACCTCAAAGGAGACTGTTTCCCCTCATTCCTCAAATGAGACTGTTTACCCTCTTCGCCTAAACCCCTTTTGTGACCTCACACGTATCGTCTGCATCCCTTCTCGAGAAATAATCGCCAACAATTCAGGCAACGAATAACAATGTATGTATCCACGCGGTCTAGACCCCAGGCAGTTATGAATGCAAATGGCGGCACGATTTGAATGACCTCGGCACCTGCAGCCTTTCTATTTTGGATGTGTCGGTGGACAGAGACGCGGAGAGGTGCGCGCATATGCATGACAATTTCGTCTGCCGCCTAAATTGCTGGCAGCTTGGATGCTGGGGGATACTGCAATTCTTCCTTTAGATTTGGGAAATAACAATGTAACTGTGTGTTTTGGAATTTAATGAATTTGTTTTATTCGTTTTTTTTTGTATATTATAGATATGATCTTAAAACATTTCAAATTATTCATTACTTCTCATATAATTTAATCATCATCATCATCATCATTATCATCATCTCCACCTATACCTATTGACGCAAAGGGCCTCTGTTAGATTTCACCAGTCCTCTCTATATTGAGCTTTTAAATCAATACTTCTCCATTCATCATCTCCCATTTCATGCTTCATAGTCCTCAGTCATGTAGGCCTGGGTCTTCCAACTCTTCTTGGGCCTTTCAGAGCCCAGTTAAACGTTTGGTGAACTAATCCTTGTTGGTGAGTGCAGAGAGTATTCCCAAACCATCTCCATCTACCCTGCACGATTATCTCATCCACATATGGCACTCGAGTAATCTCTCTTATAGTTTCAATTCTAATACTGTCCTGCCATTCAACTCCTAATATTTTACTGAGGGCTTTATTTTTCTTATTCCTTTCCTCACTCGGTTGTGTTTCCTTGTTGGAGCCCTTGGGTTTAGAGCATTCTGCTTTTCCAACTAGGGCTGTAGCTTGGTTAATATTTAAATAACAATCTAAAATGTTGCCTTATCTGTATGATTTTCTCCATAGTAATTATACATTCTCTCATGTTAATCTATGTAACACTGTCACTAATTCTGACTCTGTAGGGCTACTTTTTTTTTATATTTTAGTTATGCTAATTATATAGTTGCGGAAGATAAAGCTAACTTTAGCTTCAGAATACATGGCTATGATGACAATTCATCATTATGGATTCGTTTGTGAGTTCTCGAGATGCCCTCCGACGATGGCAACGGATCACGACATTCTGAAGGAAAAGCTACCCGAGAAGAGGACAGAGAAAAAGTTCAATGTATGATTGACTTTGCCTTGGGGTAAATAATGAAGCTAAAATTCTAAGTAAGGTAATCTGAGTCTCTCTCTCTCTCTCTCTCTCTCTCTCTCTCTCTCTCTCCTCCTCCTCCTCCTCCTCCTCCTCCTCCTCCTCCTCCTCCTCCTCCTCCTCCTCCTCTTCTTCTTCTTCTACTTCTTCGCTATTCCATCAATGAGGCATTGAAATTATTATTGTCTTTTCTTCTGTTTTCCTCTCCCCTTGTTGTGGGAGCCGTTGTGGGGGGGGGGGGGGGCGGTGGAGGGAGAACAGAATGGTATAGGGAAGATTACAGGATCTATGGGTGCGGGAAAGGAGGAACAGAATCCTTTATACAGGGAACAATAAGGAATTATTGCAACATCCCCATCCTTGTTAGCTAAGGATGGGGTTTATGGGGAAGCCTGTAGATTTATCTACTAACTCATCGGCAGCCATTGCCTGGTCCTCCCTGGTTCTAGCTTGGTAGACAGGGGATTGGGTACTGAACATATGTATATATGATCAGTCTCTAGGGCAGTGTCACAGTCCCTTGCATCTGCCATTCACGAGCGACTTTTAAATCAATTATCAAACCCACTTTCCTCTGCATTAGAAATATAACTCACCCTGGTCATGATCCAAAAAAACGAAAGAAGGAATAAGCAAGTAAATGAATAACGAAGAGAGAAATAGAGAACGAAAAGTGAAATAAAAAAAAAGATTAAAGAATGATTTTATGTCAGGTTCAAAAAGACTCTGAAATCCATCGATGAATCCCACAGTTGAAAAAGAGGATTTCTGAAAAAGAGCAATTTCAACTGGGTGATTCAAAAGAGTCACTTAATTATTCATGCTGTCTCTTGCTTTGTATGAATTCAAATCATATCTACATTTTCTCTCTCTGTGCTAATGTATCTCTCTATCTATTTCCGTATTTTTCTATCTATCTGCCGTCTGTCTACTTTTTATTTGTTGACAGTAAATCAGATCTACATTTTTTGTTTCTTTGCTAATGTACTGTATCTCTCTGTCTATCTACCTATCTATCTGCCGTCTATCTATTGTTTCTTTATTGACAGTGAATTACATCCACATTTTTGTTTCTATGCTAATGTATCTCTCTATCTATCAGCATAAGTAACTATCTACCTGCCATCTATCTATTGTTTATTTGTTCACAGTAAAATAGATCTTCATTATTTTTGTTTCAGTACTAATGTATCTATGTCTATCCGCATATTTATCTATCTGTCATTTATCTATTGTTTCTTTATTGACAGTGACTTAGGTTACCCGGTAGAGAGAGGACTTGCAACAGGGCGAGTTTAGAAAAGATTAAGGCAAAATTAAGTTTATTCTTAACATCTTTCAAAGATGTCATGGTAAATATTATAATTTGTGTAATGGAATTCACAATTAAAGCCTCAAAATCTTCTTTACATCCCGCTCTATGATACAGAGAAACAAATAAATGAACAAATGAATGTTGAAAATGTTCCACATAATACAGTCATCCAACGCATTCTGGCCTGCTACATCTATCTATCGGGGAGGGGGGAAATTGAAAGCGGAAACTTGCAAGGTGATACCTTTTTCCTTTGGTGCGAAATAGATACATTTCGAGCATCTCTTCTCCATTCTTCTTTTGAGCCAACTTCGTAACATGATACCCGTACCAGGAAATGTTGCTCTGAGAAACCACACAAGAAATCACAAACCAAGTCCTGGTGAGAAGCACTACTACAACGCGAGCGCGTCTCGTTTCCACGATTTCCTCTCGTTGGTGCGTTCTTTATGACATGCATAACATGGTCTTCCCTCTTTGCCTTTATACATATTTGTTTATTATTGCTTCCATTAACGAAGTTGGAAGGAGGTTATGTGTTAATCCCCTGTTTGTGTTTTTGCGTGTTTGTTTGCTTTGTGTGTTTGTTGGTGAACACCTTCCTGGCCACATTTTTAATCGTAGAGTAATGAAATTTGCAGGGATTAACTGTTATGTAAAAAGCTGGATATGATTGAAGTTTGGAAGGTCAAGGTCAAAGGTCAAGGTCACAGTCAAGGAAAAGGACTTTTCTATACAATCAGCTATAAGTTTGGACATCGTTGTCACAAAGACTTCAAACTTGCTTCATATTTGAGTGAATGAAAATCACAACAAGGTCAAGGTTAAGGTCAAGGGTCAAGGTCAAAGGTGTGCAAAAGTTTGAAAAATACGCTGCCACGGCGGAGGTCTGCGCTCTACTGAATACCCCTCTAGTTGTTTATTTTTTTTATATAAGACATCTTATAAGCTATTACAGGATATACCTTCGCATCTGGACATAGGAAGCGATAATTCTTATCCAGTGAAAGACATCTTTGTGGAGTTAAATTTACAGATTTCCATGTATTAATCCATGCCCATTTACATTGATTAAAAAAAAAACATTCAAAAACTTTAAAGGAAAGATCTTAGTAAAAATATTGGAGTTTAATTATTTCTGTTTATGCAAGTTTACATGGTATTATGCAAAATTTCAAGTCGCTTTGATATGAATCGTCCTTAGGAATTTACCAGATACCTTAGGAGCATGATGCAAGCAGCAATAGTTGTCAAGTAATTAGTTAATGGTATAAGAAAACAAGTAGCAAATTGTTTTGATGATAAATTAACACAAACAAGAAACATTAGGACCATTTGTTTTGAAGCGAATTTTGGGGCTAAAGGAGATTGATTGATTGATTTTGAGTTTTCTGACATCCTGACATCTAAGGTCATTGACGCCCATATCATTTGTTATAAATATTGAATAAAGAAAATTAAATTTAAAACCATAAAAACATTTTTTCCAATAGAATTTAGATAGCTTTCAGAAGACCTGCTTTTGAAAGGAATCTAAAAATACCATTAGCATTGTACAACACATCCTGTCCAAGCAATCTTGGCAAGGATGAACCTGCCGTCCTCACCTCGAGCCTTAAACAGATATCTATTTCTTAAAGGGCTAAAAGTGGAGCAGAAGAAGAATAAATGGGTGGATGGAAGATCTTGTTGGAAGTGGAGGCAAACCTATTACTTATATTGTAAATATTTTGAATTTAGTCTAAAAGTATATCGTTCACTTAAAATACAACTGAAGTAGATATATGTTGTAGAATTATGTACGAACAATGCATATTTACAATGAATATAATATTTGTTAGAAATGAACAGCATAAAAATGCTTATTTTGATTTGATTTCAACTTGATATATTTTATGGAGGAATAAAAAAATCTTGAAAATACCCTAAATTACGTGACTGAGAGAGAGAGAGAGAGATGAGAGAGAGAGAGAGAGAGATGCACTAAATCTAATGGGATTTATACAATCACCAGAAATTACTCGAGAGAGAGAGAGAGAGAGAGAGAGAGAGAGAGAGAAAGAAAAATTTGTACTAAATCTAATAAGGAGAGAGAGAGAGAGAGAGAGAGAGAGAGAGAGAGAGGAAATGCACTAAATCTAATAGAGAGAAGAGAGAGAGAGAGAGGAGAGAGAGAGAGAAAGAGGAGAGAGAGAGAGAGAGAGAGAGAGTGTTCCATTGAGGGTCTATATCGCTTCGATGACCTTTCCATTTGACCTTTGATTACAGAATCCCTTTCCGAAGATTGGACAATTCGGAAGGCAAAATAACCTCCGGGTCATGAACAATCGTTTGCAGGTAATCGTTTAACTGGAATCGCCAGTGAATGAAGGTAGGTCCATTCCAACTCGATTCCAACTTGATTCCAGTTGCGATTCCAGTCGCGATTTGAAGCGACTCTTTCAAAATTAAAACCTTCTTCAAAAAGGATTTTCATTTCCCTCTTTAGTTTTTGTTGTTGTTGTTGAGAGAGAGAGAGAGAGAGAGAGAGAGAGAGAGAGAGAGCTCAAACCATCTGTCTGAAACTCACCTTATCAGAAGCGAACTGAACAGAGATGAAAATAAACTATCCCCAAGGATAGATCCAACCCATCCCCTCCTTCCCCCTATCTTCCACACCCTATCTCCTATCCTATCCTCCAGACATCCCTTCCCCCGACTGACCTAAAAAACTTCAAACAAAACTATTGTTTCGAGACTTTGAAATGTCCTTTATTCACAGAATCCTCTTTTCAAAGGTTGGGTGGATGTTTGGTGCAGTACAAACCGGTGAGGTTCATGCATGTTGATTTCCAGGATGAACATCAGGTTCCTCATGCGTGATTACTTGCAAATGATCTTGGGAGTGTTCATGCATTATTGCTTGTGGAATGACATAACATGGTTCATGCATGATAATTTGTAGAATAAAACTCAGTTAGTAAAATGATCGTGTGTGTTCATAAATGACTGATTGCATAATGTCCCAGGGTGGTTCATGCACGGTTGCTTGCTAAACGGTCCGGAAGGTTCATGCGCAATTGCTTGTAGAATGACCTGTGGTGGTTCGCTTGAAGGCAGTCAGGCGCAGAGCAAGGCAGGCAGGCCGTGAAGCAAGAAGGCAATGATGCAGGCAGGCACCAAGGCAGGTAGGAAGCGAAGCAAGAAGGCAATGAGGCAGGGAGGCAGAAAGGCAGGTAGGAAATAAGGCATGCAGGCACTGAGGCAGGCATTCAGCAAGGCAGGCAGACAATGAGGAAAGAAGGCAACAAGGCAGGCAGGCAAGGTAGGCAGGCAGCGAGGCAGGAAGGCAGTGAGACAAGAAGGCAATGAGGCAGGCAGCAGAAAGTCAGGTAGGCAATAAGGCATGCAGGCAGTCAGGCAGGCCGGCCGCGAGGCAAGCAGACAGTGGGGCAGGTAGGCAGTGAGGTATGCAGGCAGCAAAGCAGGCAGGCAATGAGCTCAACAGACAGCGAACTATGCAGGCAGCAAGGCAGGCAGGCAGAAAGGCAGGTAGGCAGTGAGGCAAGAAGGCAAGCAATGAAGCGGGCAGGCAGCAAGACAGGCAGCTGATAAGAAAGGCAGGCAATAAGTCATGCAGGCAGTGAGGCAGGCAGGCAGGCACTTAAGGCATGCTGCAGGGAGGCAGGCAGGCAGCAAGGCAAGCAGGCAGTGAGGCAAGCAGGCAGTGAGCAGGCAGGCAGCGAGGCAGCATGTAGTGAGGCAGGCAAGGAGTAAGGCATGCAGGCGCCAAGGCAGGTAGGAAATAAGGTAGACAGGAAATAAGTCATACATGCAGCAAGGCTGGCAGTGAGGCTTGAAGCCAATGAGGCAGGCAGGCAGCAAGGCAGGCAGGCAGTGAGGCATGCAGGTGGCAAGGCAGGCAGGCAGCGAGACAGGGAAGCAGCCGATTAACTGAATTCACTTTTGCATCAGAGAGGAGTGTCAAAGGAGATTAGACCAATTTCATTGGAGTTTGAATAACTTCCAAAGCTAAAGCCAAAGCCAATCGCAATCAATTTCCGTCGTGGTCCGTTCCTCTTTAGATGAGTCTCAGCTCGCTTTGCGGATTGCATCGTAGAACCTCATGTGAGACGAGAAAGAAGGGGTTCCAAGGAAGACTGTGTAAAGCCGATATGAATTGCTTGATTTGGAAATGGGTGTTGCAATGACTTTTATTTTCATGATAAATCTGTATTACTTTACAGTGGCAAAGATGGTATATCTCTCTATCTCCATCTCTTTTATACACATATACACGCACACACATACATAATATATATATATATATATATGTATATATATATATATATATACGTATATATATATAAATTTATATGTATATATATATATATATATAAATTTATATATATATATATATATATACATTATACATACATATATATGTATATATATATGTATATATATATATATATATATGTGTGTGTGTATATATATATATATATATATATACACACACACGGTATTCTATCCTTAGAGTAGCCAGATGGTGGACACAGCAGATATATAGAAACTTACTAGCCCCCTACCCTCTATCTTGACTCTTGTAGGTATTAGTGCTATTATACATATCATTCACATTCGCGTGGCGAGAGGTGGTTTTGGGGTAACCCATAAAACATAGAAAGCACATGAGCTGAGTACTGTACCACCCATTCCTGACATCTACCTTGACCTGATTGCACCTTCTTAAGGTTATCTGTTAAACTGACCATTCATATTCACTACTTACCTTTTCCAAACAGAGAAGGAGACCTTAA
>NW_027168616.1:270000-280000 GCF_036898095.1 Palaemon carinicauda
CACACACACACACACACACACATATTATATATATATATATATATAATAGCAAACCATTGTTTTTAACTCTGTTAAACCTAGTTCATGGGACTAAGAGGAATCTGAAGCACATACAGCAGATGAAAAAAGGTTGTATCTAGTGCCATCTGTTGGTCAGGTAAATAAACACTACTTCAGAGATTAGGCATTGGTTTCTTATAAACGCCAACAGATGACGTCAGCGTGTGCTTTTCCAATCGTCTTATTACATATTTATTCTTATTTTACTTCTTTTGCCAACTCTGTTATTCGTGAACTGACCTTCCTGAAACTGGGTTGATAAATTCTCTTGGTTATTATCTATAGGGTCTATGAGCGTTTTTTGCAAAATTCTATCTCACTAATTGGTAATTAAACAAAGAGGGCAAAAAAGAAAGAAAACAAAATAATTTCAAAAGCCTACTCATCAATACTCGGTTGATCTGTTTGAAACTTGATATGTGTATATTAGGATATCCGCATCGATGCTCTGAGCCTGATTTTTTATCTTATTTTATTGATTAATCAAAAAATACAATCAACTCGGCTTGGTGTCAAGTAAAAGAGGAATAACAGGAGATTACGATGGTGCACTTCTCCTGACATCAAATAACACTCTCTTGGCTACTACGTAAGGAAGGGAGGGGGTATTCTTAGATTGGGGTTAGGGGTAAGAGGGAAGGGGGTGTTTTGGACGAGGGATAGGCCTAGGTAGGGGAAATATGCATCTTGATTTTGTGATTGCTTCATTGTAAAACATATAATGACGTCAGACTCCTATGAATGAATCATTCTGATTTTCTTGATCAAATTAAAGTAGACTCTCTCTCTCTCTCTCTCTCTCTCTCTCTCTCTCTCTCATTCCGTTAGCAATTATCATTATATTTTTCTGATAACTAAAAAACTGGATAAAACCTTTGGCAGATTCACAAGTCTGATCTACTTCAACATTACCTAAGGTTTCGAAAAATATAATAATGATTTATTGATAAATTTATACAGATTTTTATTCTTTATTTAAAAACATCTTAATTTGGTTTGACATATCTCAAAGACAATGTCAGCAATTTGTTACCTCCGCCAACAAAGTTGGAATGAGGTTATGTTTTACCCCTTGTTTGTGTTTGTTTGTGTGTTTGTTTGTGAACAGCTTCCTGGCCACAATTTTAATTGCAGAGTAATGACACTTTCAGGGATAAACTGTTATGTAAAAAGCTGAAAATTATTGAATTCAGGAAGGTCAAGGTCAAGGTGAAAGGTCAAGGTGAAAGGGCAAGGTCATAATCAAGAAAAATGTCCAATTCACGTAATCAGGTATAAGTTTGGACATCGTTGTCACAGAGACTTCAAACTTGGTTCACATTTGAGTGTATGAAAATCCACGCCAACTAATACATGTTAAGGTCAAAGGTCAAGGTCGAGCAAAAGGTCGAGAGATAAGCTGTCATGGCGGAGGTCTCCGATCTACTGAGTGTCCTTTTAGTTTTCCATGTAATCTCTTTCAAACACAAGTAATTATGGCTCACTCTCACGCAAATGTGAAAAATCTTTCTCTTACATTGTTCCTAACTAGAAAAAAGAACAAAAAAAAAAATCCATGGCTGAATTACAACAGACATTTTGAAATCCTTCTTATTTAGGTCCTAACAGAGAGAAATTAAAAAAAATATGGAAAGAGAAAATACACCATTCATGGCTGAATTGCTACAAAAATTTGAATGAAAAAAATAGAAATTAGGAAAAAATGTATACAAAAAAATTCCTTCAAAAAGAACCAGAAAATACATAATGTATGTGTGAATTACTAAGACATTTTGAAATCCATCATATTTTGGTCGTAACTTAAAGAAAGTAAAAAGAAAAAAAATGCATAATCCATGTCTGAATTGCTATATAAATTTGAATTACAAAAATTAGAAATTAGGAAAAAAATGTATGAAAGAAATTCCTTCAAAGTCTAGTTATTTGCCTATGCTATCTTTAAGCAGAAACCTTACTCCAATACCCCTATTTACTCTCCCCCCTCAACCCAGTTCCTCCCTCCCCCCCTCTAAAAATTGACAAATGGCTCAAACATATCACTGGAAATGGCTCCCCTGCGAAAACAAACAAGGCCCTCTGTAAATTCCAGTTAAAATAAGAGTTTCTGACCTATGAGCCATAACGCTGCTGACAAAAACAGCGTGCCAACGCAATGTCAACAAAAACAACAAGGCCAGCAATGACGACAACAACAACAGCAGAGGCAACAGCTGGTGTTTCCGGTTTCACCGCAGTAAACAAAATAAAATCTGCGTCGTAAATCGGAGATGGACGAGTGGGGGTAAAAATCTTCCTCAGAGGAGAGACTGAAAGTGGGGAAGAGACCGCTTGGGGAAATGTTTGAATCGTGAATTTCAGAGGGGACTTAACATCGATTTCCAACTGAGGAGATTGCTATAAGGTGCAGATTAGGATTGGATAGAAGCTGCAGAGACCATTAATATTCACAGTATACCTTTTGAGGAGCACCTGTGACAGTGCATCCCTACTTATGTGTTTATGTAAGGAAATTATATTTCTAGAGATATCTAATAATGGGAAGATTAATTGCACTATGAAGAGGGATCCAAGAGGTCAGTTAGTTAAGAAAGACTCAATGATGTCCTTCTATGGATTTCCTAATTTTGGTGTATGCAGGTCTCTCTGTAACCCACTGCCTGATAGCAGTCCACTGAGATAATCAAGGCTAGAAAGATGAAGACTTGGGAAAGGGTCTTGACTCACAAAATTGACCGAGCCTCCTGATGATAGATGCCTGGGGGAAATCTAGATGTCTTAACAGGCCGTTTCTCTCTAGGGGATTACCTAGTTCTTGCTCATTGAGACAATCAAGGTTAGAAAGATGAAGACTTGGTAAAGGGTCTTGGCTCACAAAATTGACCGTGCCTCCTGATGTTAGATCCCAAGGGGTAATACCTAGATGTCCTAATAGGTGATTCCTCTGTAGGGGAAGCACCCAAAGATCTCTGGCCAATTTTTTATTACCCAAATTAAACTGTGATTAATTTATACTAATGGCTAATTATAAGGAACTAGTGTACTCAACCCGTCAAAAATGACGTCTAGATATTTAGATTGATATGCACACCCGTTTCTGAACACACAGATTCAACCCTTCCCAACCCCTCCCCTTTCCTAACTATAACCCCTCTCACCAGGTTATAACTGCTCCTTCTCTCCCCAAGCCGGTGAATGTAGAGAGACCAAGTAGTTATGCATCTGGTGATGCTGTTGAGTGCGACCGGAAATATATATATATATATATATATATATACATATATATATATATATATATATATATATAGTGAATCATGCAGCTTCAGGAATATATCAACCAATGAGCATTCCCCAGAAATGCATATTCCAGTAGAACAAACTAGATCACAAGGGAGGCCTACAGTGATTGAGCCTATGAATGGGGGTAAAAACACCCAAAATCAACAGCCATTGAATAGATTTACAAGTCTGCAAAACTGGATGCCGGCTCTAGCGGGCCAGATACGTATTTCATTCCTCGCTGGATGGAATTTATGCTTCTGATCGTACGTACGATTGCTGCGTTGTTGATTTTATTGCAGGCTATGACTTCCGATCTCACCTGCCATATATGGATTTTAATCTGCATTTATATAGAGGCCAATATCTTATTCGATCATAACAGTATCTATGTTTTTGTACGCAATAGATTTTAATCTGCATTTATATATAGGACAGTACCTTATTTTTTCATAACTGTATCTATACTAGTGTACACGGGCTGTCTAAAATGACGGCTGAATATTTAGGTGGATATGCATACACATGCCACACACACAGATTAACCTCTCCTACCCCCTCCCCATTTTCTAACTACAACACGGTAATGTGGATTCCGTGTGTACCTATCGGAGTACTCCCCTCTAACCAGGTTATGACTATTACCTCTCCCCTATACCCAAGGGGTGGGGAGAGACTGCACATAAGTCTGGTAATGGTGCTGAGCGTGACTGGATATATATATATATATATATATATATATATATATATATATATATATATATACATATGTATATATATATATATATATATATAAATGTATTTTTGGGCTCAAGCCATGTCGTCCTGATGGAAGTTCCTATTAGGTAGTTTCCTAGGGTATATTACAACTACGGCGATATTCCCAGAGAATTTACCTTAAGGTACCAGAATTCTAACTCCTGGAGCGAATATCCCTCGTGAAAGGGATATCGCGACATATCAGAGGACGTATTCTTGACACGCCACATGGCAATCTGCACCCCGAACAGAGATTACGTATCGCAGGGGTCAATTGGCAAGAAACGAAATCGGGAAAGAAAAAGGGGGAGCCGCTCCCAAGGCTCCCTATCTCCCGTTTCGTAAGCGTGCCTGGCGCCAATCCTGGCGCCATCTGTATTCCTTGTAGCGTACACGAGGTGCTACAGATACTGTATGTAGGGAGGGGTCCTACAGCCCTTTCTTAGAAAGGGAAGGGCTGGTCCATCAGGACGACATGGCCATCTCACCCAAAAATAGATTTTTCGCTTCGCTCAAAATCCGTTTTTTGGGCTCAAGCCATGTCGTCCTGATGGAAGTATACCAGAGCATTACTGTATCTGTGGATTCTCAGAACGTGCCGTACTCCCCGGAGGTAATTTTTCCCGGTCGACTAGACCTAGAGACCTAAGATGTTACCGTTATACATCTTTTCAACTAACTATAAACTATGTTAGAGCTTCCTGCCCCCTACAGGGAAGAGTCCTACTAGACTCTGGAAAAGTCTCGAAGAGTACATATACCTATGTATGAATACCAAGCAAGCTAATATAGTGGTCTCACCCTATATTAAGTAAAGCATAGTTTGTAAAGAACCACTGCGTCAATATGAAATATTGACCAGTTCTCCGCACAATACTTGTATTGGACAAAGGTTTATATCCGCATAGGAGGAAACTAGTAAAACCGCCATCGTCCCCTTATGGGACGAGGTCCTCCCGTTAAGGGAAAGCATAAACCAATAATTCAATATATATAAGTTAATAATATGTTATTTTAGGAGTAATTTTGACCATTTAATAAGTTCAGTGACATATTTATTTATGTTACGGTAAAAAATGCATCAAGAAATTCTGTTATAGTTATCATCTTGATCATCATCATCATCATCATCATCATGGCTAAGGACTATGAAGCGTGAAGTAGGAGTTGATGAATGGAGAATTATTGAATTAAAAACTCAAGATAGAGACGACTGACGAAGTCTAACTGAGGCCTTTTACGTCAATAGGCGTAGGAAGAAATGATGATGATGATGACTCCTAAAGTACAGTCAACAATTTCTTCTAAAAGATAACTGTCTAGAAATGGAGAATAAATATACAGGGCTGATACACTTCATGAGAGTTAATTTTCTCATTCTTGAGTATAGATAGATAGATAGATAGATAGATGGATGGATGGATAGAGTGAGAAAGGAGATAGATAGACGGATAGAGAGATAACACAGAAACATTCTAATTTTAGTTGAGAGTTTTATTGTTCATGATTACTAGAAATAATATATTAATACACACACACACACACACACACATATATATATATATATATATATATAGAGAGAGAGAGAGAGAGAGAGAGAGAGAGAGAGAGAGAGAGAGTATCATCAGCCATTACTAGTCCACTACAGAACCAAAGCCTCAAACATTCCCTTCCACTTGCATCTGTTTATGGTCTTCCTATGCCAGTCCACACCAACAATCTTTCTTTATTCGTCAATCCATCGTCTTTTTTTCCTTCCCCTACTTCTCTTGCAGACATGAATATGATGTATATAGACAGTATATGTATGTATAGGTTTACATAATACTAAATTCCATGCTCTTTCAAACCTATGAATATTGCAAAGCATCGATGGCTTCCATTGTTTTGGAAACAGACCCGAATTCAAGGACTCCCTCTGTCCCTTCTGCTTCCATTCTCTATTTCTATTTTCTATTTCCCTCTCTTATCTCTCCTGTTCAGGAATTCGCTTAATTCTTTTTTTCTCTGACTTAACAGTCAATAGAATTTAAATCGAGTTAGATGGTTCCACGTTTAGAGGAATACGAAGCTATGGGGGTTGTTTTTCCAATTGTTTTTTATTTTTTGTTTTTATTTGTTTCTATTTGTTTTTGTGTAATTATGAGCGTTAGTGTTTTAAGGTTGGAAACGGGCTTGTTTTGATGAAGGACTTTACCAGAATCCTTTTAATTATTCCATGAGATAAATATTCCAATCTGAAGATGTGTTTTGTTCTGACTAGTTATAAATGTCATCTGAAATATTAACTATAGAGACATTATTTTCTCTACTAGAAAAGATAAGAGTTATATAAGAAGTAATGTTGTATAGGCATTTTTTTTTCTTATAAACATTACCGCTTTTTAGTATAAAATAATCAATAAAAAAGAATTTGTATCTATTTAACTTTGCTGGCAGTTATATATAAATACATTTAAAAGAATTTTGTGTGAATGTACAGTCCTTGGATGAAATCAAGGTAATTCAACTAAGTATTCAGTGTTTATAATCATATTTAGAAAAATATATTAAACTCATATGAATTCAAACCCTTATTATCAAATATTAATAAATATTTTATATTAAAGCCATATATATATATATATATATATATATATATATATATATATACATATATATATATATATATTTATATATATATATATATATATACATATATATATATATATATATATATATATATATATATATATATATATATATATATACACACACACACATATATATATATATATATATATATATATATATATATATATATATATATATATATATGTATGTATGTATATATATGTATATATATATATATATATATATATATATATATATATATATATATATATATATATATATTCTTGTTTAAAGTACTAACTATAGATATTGATCCTTTTTTTCTAAAATAAGTAAAATATTCAGTGATTAAAACCCTGATTACTAATTTATTAACAAAATTCTAATTAATCTTTTTATTTCTATTCTATAAAGCCAAAACAAAAGACCTTATTATCCACCCATTATACAGTACAACCTTATAACTCTCTCCCAATCTTTTTCCATAAACAAAAAATCTATGAATATTTTTGTTCAACTCCTTTGCAAAGAAGCCCCTTCTAGCTTTTTGATATTTCAAATAGTTTTATATGAAGCTATTTTTCTAAGCATTCCATTCATATACCTCCCTCTTATTTCGCACCAAAAATAGAGAAATAGGCCAAAGGATCCCCAGAACTAAAAAAAAATGTCGCAAAAAATGGAGGAAAAGGTCAAAGGGACCTCATGACTAAAAAATGTTCTCTTGATATTGGGTCAAAGTAAACACTCTTCTCTGGGTTTTGGGGGCAAAAGGGGGCCTGAGAGATGTCAATAATAACAACAAAAACAACAGGCAGTTTTATAGGCAACAGGAGAGCAATGGCATTAAATAAAAAAAAAAGATGCAGTTTATTCGTGAAGTGGAGCAGTTTTCGAAGGCTCCAGGAGAGCAATGACCATACAAAAGAAAGATAGTTTAATCATGAAGTGGAGCAGTTTTCTTAGGCTCCAAGATAGCAATGGCATTAAATAAAAATAGAGGCAGGTTAATCGTAAAGTAGAGCAATTTTCTAAGGCTTCAGGAGAGCAACGACTTTAAATAAAAAAGATACAGTTTAATAGTGGAGTGGAACAGATTTCTAGGGCTCCAGGAGAGCAATGGCGTTAATAAAAAAAAGAGGCAGCTTTATAAACGTTTTCTAGGGCTCCAGGAGAGCAATGGCGTTAATTAAAAAAGAGGCAGTTTAATCGTGAAGTGGAACAGTTTTCTAAAGCTTCAGGAGAGGAACATTAAATAAATAAAGAGGCAACTTTATGGTCCAATGTAACGTTTTCTAGGGCTTCAGGAGAGCAATGGCGTTAATAAAAAAAAAGAGGCAGTTTAATCGTGAAGTAGAACAGTTTTCTAATGCTTCAGGAGAGGAACATTAAATAAATAAAGAGGCAGCTTTATAGTCCAGTGAAACGTTTTCTAGGGCTTCAGGAGAGCAATGGCGTTAATAAAAAAAAGAGGCAGTTTAATCGGGAAGTAGAACAGTTTTCTAAGGCTTCAGGAGAGGAACATTAAATAAATATAGAGGCAGCTTTAGAGTCCAGTAAAACGTTTTCTTGGGCTTAAGGAGAGCAATGGCGTTAATAAAAAAAGAGGCAGTTTAATCGTGAAGTAGAACAGTTTTCTAAGGCTTCAGGATAGGAACATTAAATAGATAAAGAACAGCTTTATAGTCCAGTGAAACGTTTCCTAGGGCTTCAGGAGAGCAACGGCATAAAAAAAGATAGCTTTATCGGGAAGTGGAGCAACTGCTGGTTTGATAATACTGTAGGGGTAGCAAGGTGTTGAACAGAAGATGCATATAATACAACGAGTCAATCCAGTGATGGTGAGATGTCATATAAAAGATGAATCATCGTCTGGTATCACTATTCTGATAGTGGGACGTGAAATAAGTATTAAAAAGTTCCTTAATATCCAGAAATAAAAATGTCACATTAGAAAAAGAAACTTGTCCCTATCTTCTTATTCCCCACCATTATCCCTACATTAAAGGGTCGGTTCCTGATGCGGCTTCTCAAGTGCCTTCTATCAAAGGCATCCTCTTCCACCAAACCTCTTCTCTCCATATCATCCTTCACCTTATCTCGCCATCTAATTCTTTGCCTCCCTCTCGATCTTCTCCCCCCCCCCAACAGGTTCCCCCAGGCCCTCCTCACTCCCTCCCCACCACCCAACCCCAACACGTGACCACACCACCTCAGTCGTGACACTCTTATCACCTCTGCCATTCTTTTTATTCCATCTTTTTCCAATCTTTCAAGCACTGAACATCACGGCTCGAAAGCTTAAATAAAATTCCTCGCTTTACTTAGTGGTTGATTCAACAATGTTTATTACCTCCGCCAACGAAGTTGGAAGGTGGTTGTTTTACCACCCTGTTTGTGTTTGTTTGTTTGTTCGTGAACTCCTTCCTGTCCACAATTTTTATTGTAGAGTAATGAAACTTACAGGGATTAACTTTTATATAAAAAGCTAGAAATGAATAAATTTTGGAAGATCAAGGTCAAAGGTCAATGACACGGCCAATTCACGTAATCAGCCATAAGTTTGGACATTGTGGTCACAGAGACTTCAAACTTGGTTCATATTTGAGTGTATGAAAACACAAACCAATTAATACATGTTTAGGTCAAAGGTCAAGGTCAAAGTCAATCAAAAAGGTCGAGAAATAAGCTGCTGTGGCGGAGGACTGCGCTCTACTGATTACCCCTCTAGTTTTGATATCATTTTCCTCTATACATACTATCTTTTAGGGAAGAAAATTGCTATTGAAAAAGTTATGATGATGTTCTAAAACTCAAAAAAAAATCTCCCTAATTTCAAAACCCATCAACCAAGAGCCGCTTAAATTTAGGCCTCCATCCAACGTAAGAAAAAATGTTAATTAACTTAAGATTTTTTTTTTAATTATTCCTCTGCCGTTATTGATGAATTCTGACATTCCATTAAGGATAATAAGAAGGAAGAAGATAATGAAAAAACGAATAATGCTCCTTTCAGATCTTGTCTTTTCTCCGCTAAATATCGACAGTCAGATTTGGTTATGGGTTTGGCAAACAACAAAATCATCATGGAAAATATATATATAAAACTAACTCTCGTTCTGCTAATTGAAGCAAGAGCCTGTGCTAGACTGAGGCTAATTTTACCAAAATTTATCCAAAATCTATTTACTGATTTCGATAAGAGAAACTTATGATAATAGCTTTCCTTATTGGTTGTTTAAACTCGTTACTAAAACGATCTTTCGCTAGTTAAGGTAAGGATAAATTCCCA
>NW_027168616.1:285000-287500 GCF_036898095.1 Palaemon carinicauda
AATATGTTTGGGAGGGAAATAGGGTGATGGGAATATGTTTAGTAAGGAAATAGGTTAATGGGAGTATGTTTAGTAAAGAAATAGGTTGATGGGAGTAGGTTTAGTAAGGAAATAGGTTGATGGGAATATGTTTAGAAAGGAAACAGGTTGATGGGAATATGTTTCGTAAGGAAATATGTTGATGGGAATATGTTTAGTAATGAAATAGGTTGATGAGAGTATGTTTAGTAAGGAAATAGGTTGATGGGAATATATTTAGTAAGGAAATAGGTTGATGGGAATATGTTTAGTAAGGAAACAGGTTGATGGGAATATGTTTCGTAAGGAAATATGTTGATGGGAATATGTTTAGTAAGGAAATAGGTTGATGGGAGTATGTTTAGTAAGGAAATAAGTTGATGGGAATATATTTAGTAAGGAAATAGGTTCATGGGAATATATTTATTAAGGAAATAGGTTGATGTGAGTATATTTGGTAAGGAAATAGGTTTATAAGAGCACTTTAGCAATGACATAGGTTGATGGGAATATGTTTAGCAAGGAAATAGGTTGATGGAAGTATATTTGGTAAGGAAATAGGTTTATAGGAGCCTCTTTAGCAATGACATAGGTTGATGGGAATATGTTTAGTAAGGAAGTAGGTTGATGGGAGTATGTTTGGTAAGGATAAAGGTTGATGGGAGTATGTTTGGTAAGGAAATAGGTTGATGGGAGTATGTTTGGTAAGGAAATAGGTTGATGGAAATATGTTTGGTAAGGATATAGGTCGATGGGAATATGTTTAGTAAGGAAATAAGTTGATGGGAGTATGTTTGGTAAGGAAATAGGTTGATAGGACTATGTTTTGTAAGGAAATAGATTGATGGGAATATGTTTAGTAAGGAATTAGGTTGATGTGAATATGTTTAGTGAGGAAATGGGTTGACGGGAGTATATTGGGTAAGGTTATAGGTTTATAAGAGCCACTTTAGCAATGACATAGGTTGATGGGAATATAATTAGTAAAGAAATAGGTTGATGGAAGTATATTTGGTAAGGAAATGGGTTTATAGGAGCCTCTTTAGCAATGACATAGGTTGGTGGGAGTATATTTGGTAAGGAAATAGGTTGATGGGAGTATGTTTGGTAAGAAAATAGGTTGATGGAAGTATATAGGCTGATGGGAGTATGTTTGGTAAGAAAATAGGTTGATGGAAGTATATAGGCTGATGGGAATATGTTTAGTAAGGAAATAGGTTGACGGAAGTATGTTTGGTAAGGAAATAAGTTGATGGGAGTATGTTTGGGAGGGAAATAGGGTGATGGGAGTATGTTTAGTAAGGAAATAGGTTAATGGGAATATGTTTAGTAAGGAAATAGGTTAATGGGGGTATGTTTAGTAAAGAAATAGGTTGATGGAAGTATATCTGGTAAGGAAATGGGTTTATAGGAGCCTCTTTAGCAATGACATAGGTTGGTGGGAGTATATTTGGTAAGGAAATAGGTTGATGGGAGTATGTTTGGTAAGAAAATAGGTTGATGGAAGCATGTTTGGTAAGGATATAGGCTGATGGGAATATGTCTAGTAAGGAAATAGGTTGATGGGAGTATGTTTGGTAAGAAAATAGGTTGATGGAAGTATATTTGGTAAGGATATAGGCTGATAGGAATATGTTTAGTAAGGAAATAGGTTGACGGAAGTATGTTTGGTAAGGAAACAGGTTGATGGGAGTATGTTTGGGAGGGAAATAGGTTGGTGGGAGTTTGTTTAGTAAAAAAATAGGTTGATGGGAGTATGTTTAGTAAGGAAATAGGTTGACGGAAGTATGTTTGGTAAGGAAATAGGTTGATGGAAATATGTTTGGTAAGGATATAGGCCGATGGGAATATGTTTAGTAAGGAAATAGGTTGATGGGAGTATGTTTGGTAAGGAAATAGGTTGATGGGACTATGTTTTGTAAGGAAATAGGTAGATGGGAGAGATTCTTAGAATGGCTCAAACCAGGTATTTGTAGATGGCTGGAGGTGTAAGGTGGAGGCCCACAACCCTTACTGATACAAAAATCATGACGTCATGGTATATCATCTATATCATCATCATCATCATCATTTCAGCCCTCAAAAGTCCTTTGTTGGATGTTGGCCTTCCCCAGGTTCCTCCACAGATTTCTATTGCAAGCTATTCTGTGCCACTGTTGCTTATGTTGGTCTAAGTCATCTCGCCAGCGGGTTTTTTGTCTTCCTTGGTTTCTTGTGTATCCTCGGGGTGTCCAGAAGGTTGTTCGTGATGTCCATAACTAAAAACTGTTTGATTCAAAACAGTTCCTGAATTTCGTCAGAGGACGAAAATGTCCTTTTTTATGTGTCAACGTTAATTAGCAGGATCTAAACCTCTGGCCTAATTCACACAAAACGTTTTGATGTCTTTGGACGCGACAATTCCTTTGGGCTGATGCAAGTGATGAACTCCAAGCTGCAAGTAATTGATGTCCAATTATCTGGGCCACTCAGATTTCATCAA